>NC_060212.1:155955555-156256111 GCF_021130785.1 Homalodisca vitripennis
AATAGTACACTGAATCGGTATAGGACTAGATTAGACATTTTCTTATTCTATGGCCATGGAAACTAATTGTTCTTAGTTGCGATGTGTTTCCATAGTACCCGCACAAACATTTTACACAATTTTATGTTTGGATTAATCTTGCTTGTATAAATTAATAGTACACTGAATCGGTATAGGACTAGATTAGACATTTTCTTATTCTATGGCCATGGAAACTAATTGTTCTTAGTTGCGATGTGTTTCCATAGTACCCGCACAAACATTTTACACAATTTTATGTTTGGATTAATCTTGCTTGTATAAATTAATAGTACACTGAATCGGTATAGGACTAGATTAGACATTTTCTTATTCTATGGCCATGGAAACTAATTGTTCTTAGTTGCGATGTGTTTCCATAGTACCCGCACAAACATTTTACACAATTTTATGTTTGGATTAATCTTGCTTGTATAAATTAATAGTACACTGAATCGGTATAGGTACTAGATTAGACATTTTCTTGTTTTTCTTCAAAATGTACAGGTCAATATAAATTCATTAAATTTGTAGAAATGGCAATAGCCTAATTTTTATTGTAAAATTAAGTGCCCCATTGTGTAGTGGTAGCATGCTTGACCGGCACGAGACCGGCCGGGTTTCGAGTCCCGGCGGAGTAAGTAGGGTAATTCTAAGCAATATATGGGTCAACCTCGATTTTTCTCATATTACAATATAATGTTCCAATAGTCAATTAGAAAAGGAAATGACTAGAATTTCTTGCCGGAAAGCAGTTATAGGGAGCAGGCAACTCATATTACATTATAATGTTCCAATAGTCAATTAGAAAAGGAAATGACTAGAATTTCTTGCTGGAAAGCAGTTATAGGGAGCAGGCAACCGCGAGAATTACCTATTAGTGATCAGGGGCACTGACGTGATCTGGGCTTCAAATTTGGAACTACTCGAGTTAATTTTTTTTCTAAAAGAGCAAGCAGCGCGAAGCGCTGCGCAGCGGGCAAGCATCGTGCGTGATCTTCGTCTATACTGAATTGATTCAGGCCAAAGGAATGACACAGATTACTTTACCAGATTTTTACGGAGATTTTGTATTGGGCGGATTATATTGGTTTACTTTGCTTTCCAGCATGTAATTATGTGTTTAAAATTGTTTTACATACATTACCTACATTATATTGTAATATGTAATAATAACAATTTATCAAAAATTTTTAATAAAAAAAAAAGGATCACGCACGATGCCTGCCCGCTGCGCAGCGCTTCGCACTGCTTGCTCTTTTAGAAAAAAATTAACTCGAGTAGTTCCAAATTTGAAGCCCAGATCACGTCAGTGCCCCTGATCACTAATAGGTAACTCTAAGCAATATATGACCGTCTGGCAGTTGCCTGCTCCCTATAACTGCTTTCCGGCAAGAAATTCTAGTCATTTCCTTCTCTAATTGACTATTGGAACAATATATTGTAATATGAGAAAAATCGAGGTTGACCCATATATTGCTTAGAATTACCGTAAGTAGTTTTTGTGAATCAATCTTTATTGAAATTATGTATATATGTCTTACAAAGTAATAATGGTGTTGCAAATCCTACACAATTTAATCGCGGAGTGGCGAATAGCTCCCTACGATATCATCTCTTAGCCTCATTACTTGCCAAAATACGGGCGATGAACCTAATAAATATATCACTAGGTCGATAACCTATATATATTCCTAAGTTGTATCGCCATCAATGTTTCAATGGCCTCTAACCTAACCTCAAAATTACTATACAGTACTGTACTATGCGGTACAGCTCACGTGCTTGTTCACATTGCCAACCTTAATATGACTAACGTCTACAGGATGCTGCAGGAAAGAAATCTCATCAATTAAGAACACTCTACAAAGTAATAATTGCTAATAATAGCTACTTACTACTGTTATATGGCTTGTAAGTTATGACAATCACACATGCAACAGGCTGTTTGCAATATGCAATAACTACTGTAATTTATAATAATAAATAGTAGGTTGTGAATTCTTATTTGGCATAATGAATTGTAATTCACTCACCACTGGGCGGATGTGATGAATATTTTTCTTAATCAATGATTTTATTATTTGGCAAACCCAACTTTTCAAGATCAAAATCAGCTTCACAACCACACTTTAAATATAACCTCCAATCGTCGCTCCACTTGACTCTCTAGATTTTTGCCGGTTTCTTGGTAACACATTTTGACTTGACAACCAAGCAAAGTTTATATTACAAGAAATTTAAATTTTCAAGTTAATTTAATAGGGTGGGGTACGATAAGCGGACTCGGTTTTTCATATCGAATGTAGTCATCGATACCTAATATTCGCATCTCAAATCCTAGACTATCAATCGATATAAAAGTATCTATAGTCCTCAATAACAATCACATGTTTTAAATTAAAATATGAATTAATATTTGCAGTGATCAAACAAATTATTATTACCAAAATTAGGAAAACTGAAGACGACCATATTTGCTCCTCTCACAGTTAGTTCCCCACAAATTTCACATAAGGGGTTTTTCTGTAGCCACGAAAAGCATGTCTTATCATCTTTCAAAGGAATGCCGTGTAGTGTTCTAAAATTGACTGACATTTTAAATAATTAAAATTAGGTACTTATGTAAAATTTAAATATTAACCTACTGCATTATTTGAAAGTGTTGGTATAGATTATTTAAGTTAATAGTTCAAAATAATTAATCAGTATTGATTGATTATATCGATGGTTATGATTACGTAATATCGTTTGCCAATTTTGATATAAAAACCGGGTCCGCTTATCGCACCCTACACATTTAATTAATATTCTCACGTCTCGACGTAACTACGACTTACTTACACAGCATCCCTAGACTCTCTCTTATTCTTTCGATTTTCTTCTCTTTTACGTCACCTCCAGAGTAGCTGAGCTCTCGATCAGCTGGCCACAGCCTGCCAATCGGTCGTCTCTGATCACTGCCATAGCCCCCACTGTCATGCCTGCCGTAGCACCTGTCAATGTTCATTACACGAAGTGTTACCGTTGGCAAAATATGCCTCGTCGCATCTTGATTAGAGAACAACCTTACCGTTAGGCTACCGCGCAATGTTTAACACTTTTCTTAAAATATACCAAGAATCAGATTTACTTAATGGATGTAATAACTAGGTATATTTTAGAAATTGTGTGGTAAAATAAGTAAGTAAAGATATTAAAGTATAGATAAATATGCTAAGTAATGTATTTACGTTATTTAATACTATAGAAAGTTATACAAACAATAAAACATTTGTTACAGAAACTTGGAAATTTGACGACTTCTTCAAAATATGCAGCAAAGAATCTTTTTATGGTTTTGGTGTGGATGCTCTATGGGAAGTAGGGCTAACGGTGTGTGAAGATGTGCTGAAAGATAGCAAAATATCAGCGCTACTGAACTCAACAGAAAAATTCGACCTCGTTTTCATAGAACCTTTATTTGCTCAAGAATCTTTCATAGTATTTGGCCACAAATTCCAAGCGCCAGTAGTAAATTTCCAAGGGTTCGGAACTTGGTCCATTTTGAACTACATGTCTGGAAATTCACTTTCCATTCCATATATTCCGGACAGCCGTTCTTTTCCGTTTTCAAATAAAATGTCATTCATGGAAAGACTCCAGAACACAATATCAACAGTGATAACTCTGACCTCTTATCATATGACCCACCTACCCAAGCACCAGAAGTTGATCCAGCAGTATTACAAGAACTCTACATCTCCACCAATCCTTGATATGCTGAGAAATATATCACTGACTCTAGCAAACGCACACCACACTCTGGAATATACAAGGCCATATACACCCAACATCGTGCCCATTGGTGGAGCCCACATGTCTTCTCATCAGGATGATTTACCTCAGGTATTATTTTTTAACTATTCACTCGTTACACTGTGCTTTTAAAAATTAATATATCACTCTTTAATACATTTAATATGTACAATTAACAAATTCATTTAGATCTAATCAAACTACTTTCTTCATACTGAAGGGCTCTAAACTAAACCCGCCAACATGTACGTCTGCGTCGTTTAGTTCTGTGTCACTAACCTCAAAAGTATTATAATAACAACTGAGGAAAACACCCAATCAGAAGCGCTAAAAAGCAGAGAGTAAACTCATACGAATGATTTTTCAACTTCGACATACAACTGCGATCTGTAGGATATTTATAAAACTTTTGAAAACTCTAAACGTAGACCATTGTTAAACACTCTTAGTTGACAAGTGAAGACGATCGCCCGATCTATCAGGCGTTAACAGAACTATTTGGAGGAAAACTTAAAAGCAGACCGCTTTTGCGACCTGAGCTCGTCGTCGTACCGTTAGGCCCGGCCGCTGCGTGACGAGCCCAGCTCGTCAGTGATCCGCAATTGGTTAAGGTAAATAAAGAAAAAAATATGAGGCTAGACTGACATTTTGTAACTACTATTAAAACTCTGCATTGTTTTTTTTCTTGCCCTATTATTTATGTTAACCTCCTTTCCACTAGCTAGTATACTGGGTGGAAGTACACTAACCTCCACTCCCCCCTCTCACCCCTCCCGCCCTCCCTCTCTTTATGACACACACACAAAATCACTCCTCTATGACACACATAAAATCAAAAGCTATACCTTTTTAAAACAACGTTTCATGTATTCAAAAAGATATGTGTTTGGATATAAAATGGTGGCTGTACACGTTTTGGAAGTTCATAGATTATTTGAATAATAAACACTTCCTTCAATATCATAAATGTTAAAATTTGACTTAATATTTCAATATGAAGTCACCATATGTGCAAATAAATGTAAGATATTGACAAATAATTTTCCTTTCAAAAGATCACCATTAGGTTTTAATTGGCCAAATACAAACTAAAACTATTTTGTAAGTTGATTTGCAGTTAGTACTGCTTATTCACTTGGTGAATCACGAAACAAGGTTAATATTATAAGAGTTGCTCCCTCTCCAAACTTTAAAAAGAGATAAAAACACTTCATAGTATTATAAAGTTATCGCAAAGTGCTTTGTTTCATTTTCAAACAATATATACATTAAATTTGTTCTAGAAAATAAGCTGAATACAACTTTTCTATAACCTCTATTTTGCATCAAATTAAAAGTTCTGTAAATGGTGTTGGATTTATTGGCTACACTCTTTTATATTTGAGGATCACAATCTGGGGTTGCTATTTAAAAGTTTTGAATTGATTTCTACCTAAATTTTGGAAATAAGACCAAAAATATATACCATAATTTAAGTAGTTTAACTAGCAGGATTCAAACAAAGCTCTTGATTTAATTTACATTATATACGTATTTTAATAGAATTAATTATTATACTTCCACCCTGAATAAAGAAACATAAATATTCACAAAATTAAATTTTAATGAATATGATGTTAGCATATCTCTTTAAGGTGCTGCTTTAACTTGATACTTAAAAAGAATGAATAAATATTGTCATGTGATGTTAATTGCATCATACAGTTATCAATATTTTTTTATGTTTGTCTATGAGAAATAGACAAGAAGTAAAGAAATAAATACTGGTAATTACAGTACAGTTTCTTCAGTGCAGAACTGTTCAAAATTGCTAAAAAATTAATTTTCAATCTGAATTTTAAACAAAACACAAACCAACTTAGACGAGTCATTACACTGGCCATGTAAGCCTAAGAATAGTATATGTGTTGCAGAATATTAAGAATTTTCTGGATGATGCCAAAGAAGGTTTTATATACTTCAGTTTAGGAACAATTGTGCCTGCGCATGTTTTACCGGATAGCTACACGCAAGCATTTCTAAATACCTTCAGGAAATTACCCAATAAAGTACTATGGAAATTTGGCATAGACAACTTACCAGGACTTCCAAAAAATGTAAAGCTAATTAAGTGGGCTCCTCAACAGGCCGTATTAGGTGAGTTAAACATAATCTTTTATTTATTGAATAATTTATCTAACAGATTTTTTTGTTTATTTAAAAATTCTCAATTTTAAACCGTATCCTATATATTCTTTATTAATTTACCTGTTAATTACAGTTTATTTAATATCTAAAGCAAACCAAAATATGTTAATTTACATATCTTGAAAAAATGTTTTTTATTTATTATATTAAATGGATATTTGTTATATTTTAAAATAATATGAGAAACTCAATTCTTTAACATAACAAGTGTTATATTTTCTATTAATTTTATACATATTTTGTAATATTTTTTACATTTTATATATTACAATGATCACAGACTTCTAAATATTAAAATAATAAAATATTTATACACTTTCGTTATTACCATTGTATTAGTTTCTATAATTTTGTCAGTATCATTTTAACTACAATTTTGTATTTCCGAAATAATTACTTCATTTTCATTGTCATTATATTCTAAAAATTAAATTGTGGGTTTTTAATGACTGAAATAAGAAATTCTGGAACAAAATTTGCTAAATAGCTTGTTCTATATCATGTTGTTGTATCAAGGTGCAAAACTGTGTAAAACTTCAAAAAATCCTAGCTCAAAGCCCCATAAATGTGGTGGGTACTATACTTAGTGAAGGTGGGACTCATTCAAAAGATTCTGAGGAGACCCTTTAGTGTTTACTGAACTCACACTTCCCAGGATCTTTCCAGACCAGTGAAACAGTTGCTAGTGAATGTCGGCAAGAACCTAGAGAGAGCTCGTCAAGGAGGACTGGAACTGTGCAAAACTGTCATCAACTATTCAGGGATCAAATGGGACCTAAAGTCTTTTAAGCAGTTCAATTCACCAGGTACCGATGGCATTTTTCCTGCTTTCCTGCAGGAAAGTGTGGACTAGGAGATACCTCCACTCCTAAGATTGTTTATAACGAGCCCAGCAACAGGAGTCATACCCTAATCTTGGGAGGACCTCTAGGGTTATTTTTATCCCGAAGCCAGGTAGATACTCCTATGAAGTTGCAAAGGCTTACAGACTTCCTCCTTAAGATGGAAAATGTTTTAGATAGGCATTTAAGGGACACAGTTCTCATCAATTGTCCCTTACAAACAAACCCAACATGCTTATCAGAAAGGTAAATCTTGTGAAACAGCCCTACATTATATGGTTGGCAAGATTGAGCAAGCTATTGCACTAAGGAAATAGCTGTAGCAGTATTCCTGGATATAGAAGGAGCTTTAGATAACATGAATACTCACTCAATAGTGTCTAAGCTTACATCCAATGGTACTGAGAAAACTGTTGTTAGATGGATAAAGAACATGCTTAAGAGCAGAAGAGGACAGGCATTTCTGTGTGGAGTCACAAAAGAAGTCAAAACGCAGCGAGGATGTCCACAAGGTGGTGTACTGTCACCAAGCTTGTGGAATATGGTTGTGGATGACTTGGTCTCTGAATGAACAGGGCATGTATGTTCAGGACTATGCAGATGATGTTGTCATACTCATTACAGGCAAGCATATGGTCACATGCTTAGAAATAATATAGCACTGTCTACTGTGGAGCGATGGTGTGAAGGACTAGCAGTGAATCCTTCAAAGACTGTCATAATACCATTTACAAATAGGAGGAAGCTGGAAATTACAAAGCCAGTTCTATGTGGGGGCCAGATACAGGTAAGCAGGGAGTTAAAGTATCTAAAAATCAAACTGGATGATAAACTCACCTGAAACAGTCATCTGGAATACATAATCAGCCGATCTCAGAATAAATTGATGATGGTTAGATGTGTGGTAGGATGCACATGGGAGCATAGACCCAAAATGTCATATTGTTTATACACCAGAGTCATTAGACTGATGATGGTGTATGGCTCATTGTTATGGTGACCAAGGGGCACAGGTGACTGCCGCAAAAATAGCCGTCAAAGGAACAGCGGTTGGTGTGCTTGGGGTCAATGGGCGCCATGAAAGGCACACCAACTACTGACATGGAAGTAATGCTAAACCTCCCATCTCTTGACATATATGTCATAAAGAGGCTAGGATGGCTGCCTACAGACTGCAGTACAATGGAAACTGGCTTCATCACCATGCTGGCAAGCACTCCAAGATCTCTGACATTCCCAAATTAGAAATTCAAGAGATGATGTCTTACAGAATGTCAAAGGTTATGGACTGGGAAAAACCATTTCAAGTCAACGTTGTTGAAAGAGAGGAGCGGTCAAACACAACCTGTCTACATGATGAAGGCTCTGACCTGGTACATGAACGGACTGAAGACTTTGAAGGAGTACTAGGGCAGGTGTCTGGGGAGCTAGACCTAGAGCTAGCTTTAGCTTTATCCTAGGCAAACTGGCAACTGTCTTTCAGGCTGAAGTTACAGCCCTTGCGGAATGCACGATAATTAATGTGGAAAGAGGCTAAAAAAGGTAAAACCATCTACATTAACTCTGACAGCAGGGCTGCTCTGCATGTATGTCATAAGTTCATGAAATTACTGGCTAAAACTAATAAAGTTATTATAACATGGATGCCTGGGCATAGAGGAATTACAGGTAATGAAGGGATACACAGTTGTGCTAACTTAGAAGCCAAGTGAACCAACGTGTGGGATTTCCAATAACTTAGCACGAAGATTAGTTGCCAAGTGGGTGTTTAACAATCACCAACAACATTGGAGGAGAACTGAGGGGAACGTACAAGCAAAGCGGTTGCTCAATGGACCACCAAGGAACATTGCAGCAGATGCTGTTAGAATGAGTAAAACGGAGAACTGTAAGATGACTGGTTTTATTACAGGTCATTTTGTTATTCCGAAGCCACCTGAACAGAACAGGTATTCCGGTTCAGGAAACACTGTACAGGAAATGTGGCGAGGCTGATGAAACAGCTGATCATGTGATATTTGAATGTCCGGCATTACAGAGCAAATTCCCTAGGTTTTCTTAGGCATACTGAAGAGGAGTACGAACAGGCAAGCATTGTTCAAAAGATCTCGTGATTGTGTAAAGGCCTGGGATTTGACATAGCTTAAACCGGGAAGAGTGCACAATAAGCCGGATGGCTGAGAGGCGACTGCCAGGCCCAGGAAACCTGACCCTCTTTTATAAAAAAAGTATATATCATGTTGTACTTGTTTTTATTTTTGACATTGTTAAATTTAATTTATCTTTCAAAAAGTCAATTAATGGTTTTGACGTTTCTTCAGCAAAATTTGTGTCAAAATCTGTTTTTATGTCATTTAATTTTTAAGGCCCAATGTAATTGAGTAAAGATTATAATTAATAATCAACAGAAAGACTAATTTTCTTCCAGAATTAAATTCCACTATGGCTTTGTTAGCTAGAAAAGATCTAATCAATTTATTTTAAATCTTTTTTTAAATCTCGTCAGTTTGAAACAAGCAGTGAACTGGAATAGGAATTATTATTAACAGTGCTGAAATCAATTTAGAAGGGTTAATATCCGTTCACATGTATAAGTATGTAAAAGGCTAAACATACCTTTCTCAAAATATCTAGCCACATTAAACATTCACACATTTGTTCATTGAGTTAGATTTTCATATTATCAGTTCTGGTGAGTTAGTGAAGGTACTACAACGCAAGAGAGAGTGCGCTGAAACCAAATCTTGTCACTAACTTTAAACACTGACCTTTTATTTTTATTTTTACTGTATGAATAAGCTACATATGTTAATATGCCACGTGTCAATATGTTTATACTTAAAATTGTTCACGAATGTATTTATTCTGCTATTTTCTTGATGCCATCATGCCCATAGTTCAATGTAAAAGTGTGTCGCTCCCAAGGAGTGACTTGTACCGTAATCGAACTCATTGTTGCCTGTAGAGAAATGAAGCTTCATGCAATATTTCAAGTCTATAGATAAGTTCGTTTTTGAGATATTGTGTGGATTGTCTATCCAGACAGAAATGAAATTGTTCTAGCCTCTTGAGTGATAGGCTTCGCTAACGCTCAGCCAAAAATACGTTGTGCCCCTTATTTAGTAGCATTTGGGTGGACCGATGCTTCTAGGTGTCAAACGCGGCAACGCAATCATTACGCTCATCTGAGCAGTTGTTCCAGCTGAGTAATCAGCGTATAATCGATAAAAACGATAAAAAACGATTTATGTTTATTATAATTATGCTAATTCTGAAACTTTTTCATGTGAACAGAGCATCCAAACTGTGTGCTGTTTATTACCCATGGTGGAGTATTCAGTCAGTATGAGACTTTGCACGCTGGTGTTCCTGTAGTTGGGATTCCTTTTTTTGGAGACCAAAGGTACAATTTACTACATTTGTTGATTTCTTTATGTTTTAGTAGGGAAAACAATGTTTTTAATAGGTAGTAAAGTTTACAATAAAAAAAATTAAAAAACTTTTTCTTGATTTGAAAAGTACATGGTGTTCATTGGGTATGATGTTTGTTTTTATTTTAAGGTATAATGTGAAGTACTATGAGGATCTTGGTGTTGGAGTGAAGTTGGACTTCTTGACTATAACAGAAGAGACATTTCACACTGCAATAACAACCGTACTAAATGACACAAGGTAAACATGCTATGTGAATAAATCTATAAAATGTGAAATAAAATATACTATAATTTTGCATAAAGACTAATCTATATATATATAAATGCGAATGTTTGTTTGTATGTTCCGTTATAACTCTGGAACCAATGCACAAAACATCGTGAAATTTTGTACAGTGATTCTACACGTTCCTGGAAGTAACATAGGCATACATACTAGAGTAAATTTGGTCCAATTTAAATAGTTTATTTAATTAATTTTTTAATTATAAATCGTTGTTGATGTTAGAGTGTTTTATATTGGATCCGACAGACTGCGCTACGACACATAATACAAAGCGAACTGATACTTAACAGCTGTTAATACTTTCAGCTGAAGTTCATCAAAGAGGCAGAAACATTTGTTTACATTTAAAATTTAGAAAATTTTTATTGTAAAGTGCTTTATCAGTAGTGTAATGCAGGTTGCATAGAAGACGTCATTGCCTAATTTTAAATTCAGATTGCACCAATGATCAATAATAATATATAAAAATGAATGTTTGTGTGTTTGTTCTTTATAGACTCAGAAACTATTGGACCGATCACTATGAAAATTTGTATTTATTTGTATTTTTCTATGTAGAAGGTTTATATGCAATGCCCATTGATGTAACTCACCACCAGGCTGTACTGCAAGATATAAAAGTTATCAAAGCGCCTGCACATTATAAACTGCAATTACAACACAGTTACGTATATTAAATAGCCAAACACTATTTGAAGGCAAAGAAATATACGGGCAAAGCTTAAGAGACGCGTGTGAAGCCGCGGGAAACAGCTAGTTTGTTATAATCTTAAGCTGCAATATGTCAAATTTTGTAAAAATTATTTCCAGTACTGAGAACTGAACAAGATTTAAAAAAATAATAGCTTTTCAATTACTGTACTATGATATTTTGAATGTAGTTTAGCCAGGCCTCATTCCCAATTTTCCAGTTTAGAAATTATCTTCCCCTGAATGTAATGTCACTATTTTATCTACTCAATAATTTACATTATGTATTTAATACTAATAATTAATGCCATTTTATTTAATCAGCAAAGTTTTTTAATTTCTGGGCTTTAAATTATAAATTTGTTCATTGTATCAACTCTTCGACTGCTCTTAGTATTTTTTTTTCCAGCTGACCAAGCCGTTTTTTTTCCCAGTTTTGCAAGTTATTTTTCTAAAATCTGTAAAAAAAATGGTTTTTACTGCAAAATTAACTGTATTTGGTATAATTTTTTTCACAATGAACAGTAAAATACAGTGATAATAAGTAACTATGGTAAATATTTTCATTTTACATTTTTTACAGTGAATAGGATAAATATAGGCCTATTATTATATTGAAAACCCCTCCAGGCTATGCCCTACTGGTCTATAAAGTAACGAAAAATCCATCATTGTCTCTAAAGTTGTGAAATATTGATTGAAAGGGCCTTTCAAATTTAATCAACTGTTCTGTATAAACATGGTTTATTAATTTTAATTTGTTTACATTTATAGTGAGTAAATTATCTAAGGAGTAACCACAAAACACACAGTTTTAGATATCAGCGATTAGGTAAGTACTCATTTACCATAGAAAATGTCCTAAAACATAAGATGGTCAGAATTTGACTATGAAGACTCTCTTTGGAGCACTCAACAAGAACTGTACTAGATAAATTTTCACTGGACTGTTATTTTAAATTAATGTACTAATGTGCGGCTTTAAATTTTCTAAAACAAAAAAGCTTTTACTATAAATTTAAAGACTGATATAAAACCCATCTTAGTTCTCTTTTGACAGAAGTGGGCTTCTCTGATCTGTAATATATTTGTTCTTAATTGGGAAATGAGACAAAACCAACTAGGGAATAAAATATACTTAGAATGAAGTAAATTACAATGGCCATAGTTATAAACTTTGTGACGTATTTTCTTGATGGTGGTAACAAGGCGTCGGAAATATAATTCACTCAAACCAGCAGTGGTTTTAAACGTGCAACACCTACGAAATTTTGTACAAAGTACTGCTAGCAGTGCAGATATAAGAAAAAATGTAGTCTAACTTTTACTATATTATATTTGAAAACTGTTACGAAACCTATCTTAGTTGCCTTCTGACAGGAGTCGGCTTCTCAGAGCTGTGTATCTGTATATAATTAGAAATCAAAATCTTCTTTACTGAAGCAACAATATGTACATTGTTTGGCAAACGTCAATATAGGTTTTCTAAAATTTCAGACATTCATAAAAACAATACACATTCATTCATACAATATTACAATCACACCTCTTTTATTCATCGCCAATGCAACCCACTTAGTATAGCGGAGTTAGTCTTCTAATTGGGCGATCTCCCAGTCAAATTCCAAAAACCTGCATTATAGAATGCTCGAGACACTCAAAAGCGTTTAAGGTGAGTCTTTAATGCCTTTGGCTGAACTAAATTAGGATGTCTGTTGAGGAAATTAACACTCGCTTGTGAGGGTTGGTGTTCATAAACCACCGTTCTGTGTCTCCCAGTTCGGTAGTTTGCTCTGCCACGTGTCTCATACATGTGTATGTCTCGGCCTCTGGTTAAGGCACATTTACTCATACAAAACAAAGTTGTTTCCAAAATATAGAGGCACAGCAGCTAATGTGAGTGTGATTCTAAGCTAAAAAATTTTGCATTTTAATTACAGCAACAGCTGATTTAAATAACAGCTGTTCAAATACTGTCAAATTATGGGCCGTACAGTTTAAATGTGTAAAATGAAACCTTCCATAAAACAGTTATTTCTTAACTGATTTTTACAAATGAGAAATCCTCAGAAAGTACACAATATTTAAAAACTTTCATGTGTCTTGTAAAATTTTAATAAAAACAGTGGTTTAATAGATATTTCATAAAACAAAAATTAAATGGCCGCCATTTTGAAAGTATTAAAACTTATTTAAAAAGATTTTTATAATACCTTCCAACATAGACCAGTTTACTAAGTTTTGTAACAATCATAAAGATAACAACAAGGATAAAATTGTTTTGATAAAAAAAAATCAAATGGTGTATAGCAGTTAAACAAAGTGGAAATTAGAAAAAAAAATAATTCTTCATTTCTAGCTTAGAATCACACATAGAATCAGAAAATGCATAGCTAGTCCAACATTTTTTTACACCCTGTATATGTTAAATCGTGGCAACATGCAAATGCTACTAAGGCGCTGGTAGTAACAAACTAAGACCGAAAGAAGATTTTGAGAACGAAAGTAGAGACTTTTTGTGTAAAGTAAGGCTTCTCAGACCAAGTATGTATGTTTTTTTTATCATGGCAACAAGGAAAACTCCAACATGGCTTCTGAAATATAATTCAAACCAGAAATACTTCTCATATTACATTATATGTGCTTTTACTACAGACTTAGTATTCCTAATAATATGTTACTGAAAATTTATTGTTGGAATGATTTCAATCATATGTTAGGAAATTATGAAGAGAAATGTATGTATTTCATTGTTACTTATAAAAACTGTTGTATGTTGTTATGAAACTGTGTCATTGTTTCACTCTCCAGCTCTCCAGGCTCCAAAACATTGCTCTTTAAACCAAAAGTCCAATTATTCTGAAATGGATCAGAAGATTAGAATATCTTCCAGTGATCCTTTTTTATTTTCTGAAGTGTTTGCCAGAAAGGATATGCCTATGATCTACCTGTTATTCAATGAGACAGGACAATAGAATATACAATATGTTATTTACAAAACTACAATGATTTGGAAAACAAAAATCGCTCAAAAGCAAATACGCAAGAATTAATCTACTATCTGAGACTGTTGCGACAATTTGTACACTGAATTTGGAACGACTGGGCCCTAATTAATTAAATGAGTCGTGAAACGTTGATTGGAAGGTAGGCCCCACGATATTAACACCAAAACACCGTGCCGGTTCGTCGAGGGAGCGGGCAGCCAGCTTTGAACTATAAAACTCCGACCAGAATACAGAATAGAATACAGAAATCTCTTTATTCGTATACATGGAGTACAGAATTGTGTCAATATAATTTAGTTTGTACAATCAGGTATTTAAAAATTCTTCTAGGGTGTAATATGGTTTCTGCAGCAGCCAGCCTTAAGTGCTGTCTTGAAGTACTTCATCTCTGCGTCTCTTGAGGTCCTCTGGAAGTTGATTGAAAAGTTTTTCTCCCCATGTATGTAGGTTTCTTTTCAAATAGGGTCAGGTGGTGTGTGGGGAGGGCATAGTCATAGGCGTTTCTGGTGTCATAGCTGTGTGTGTCACCTAGCTGGTCAGGTTTCTGAGCTATTGTGAAGCAGATGGTCTCGCAGATGTAGAGTGAGACAGCTGTCAAGATCGCTAGTTCTCCAAATGCCTAACGGCATGAGTCTTGAGGAGTCAATCCCGCAAGAATTCGAATTGCTTTCTTTGTAGAACCAGAACCCGCTCCCTGTTTCTTACTGAGGAATTGCCCCACACGAGTAGTCTGTACCTCAGATGAGATTCAAAAAGAGAGAAGTATGCTGTCCTGGTAGTATCATTGTTACAAGTACTTTTTATTCTTTTAAGGGCATAGATACTAGAGTTGAGCTTGCTGTAAAGACCATCAATGTGTGAGTTCCAAGAGAGATTGTCATCTATTGTTATGCCAAGATACTTGGCTTCATTATCTTGATTATTTCAGGTAAGCCATAGTAGTCATTGGTTCTTCGGCCTTTCCATATTAATTGTTTGTGTTTTGCTCTCATTAAGAACTAGGTCATTATGTTGGCAGTATTGCTTTGTCATATTCAGGGCTATAAATGAATTTATTTCAAGAGATTCTGTGTCTTTTATTGCAATAAGAAGAGCGGTGTCATCTGCATATAACATAGCTTGGGCCCAGTCAAGAAGATAGCTTGGTAGGTCATTTGTCAGCAATATGAAGAACACTGGTCCAAGTATAGATCCCTGAGGTACACCTCTAGTGATTGGGAGTAAGGTTGATCTTGCTTTTATGCGATGTTTGGTTTCTGGTATAGTTTTACTTCCACTAGTTGCTGTCGATCTTTCAGGTAGCTAGCAAGCCAGTCATGTGATGCTCCCCTGATGCCCATATTTCCTACTTTTTTGGAGCAGTAGAGAGTGGTTCAGGCAATCAAAAGCCTTGCTGAAGTCTAGTAGCATGGCGGTTACTGTTGTTACCTTCTTCAAGGTTGTCGATAATAAAACTCTGTCAGTTGAACTAATAGCCGTGGTGGTGGATCTTCCTCGTAAGAAGCCATGCTGTTGAGGCGTCAAGATGTTTTGAGTAGTCAGATGTGCTGTCAATTGATTCAGAAAGATTTTTTCACATTTGATACCGTTGGAAGAATCGATATAGGTCTATAGTTTTCCACTGATGTTGTATTGCCTTTCTTGTGTTTAGGAAATACTTTTGCAAGTTTCAGTTTTCATAGGAAAGAAGACACCTTGTGAAAACGACAGGTTTAATTATGTGACATAAGGGATTTGCTATTTCATCCTTACAGTGTTTTAGGAGTGTGGAAGAGACTTCATCGACACCTGCGGCTGGTTTTGATTTAAGGGATGTGAGTATATGAAGGATTTCTTCTGGTGTGGTTGAGTGTGGGATGAAGTCAGGTTACACCGCCACAGTCTTTCCATGTTATTAGCTGATTATTTATGGCCTGGTTAGCGTTACAGAGAGTGATGTCAGCTATTTTTGTAAAGTAATGGTTGAAGTGTTCAGTTATTTCCCAAAGGGGTCCTGGATCAGCTTTTTCATTGATTATAAGTTTAAGGGGTTCGTTCGTCCTTTTTACTTTTATTGCATTTTTTGTAGTTAATAACCTCCCAAACAGCCCCTTTGTTTGTTATGTGAGTTATTAATGAAGTCTGAGGTTGACTGTTTCCTCAGTTTTTTCAAGTAGAGGTCATAGTTATTTTTTCTGATAGCTGTTTCTATTTTATCACCCCTCACTGCCAGTTGTTTAATTCCATTTCCAGGGATCTTAAAAAATGTTTTCTCAACCTTTCAGATTCTTCATCAGTTTGCTTTGAATTTTGGATTTTATTTTCGGGCGGGATTTTTTTGTTTGGACATGTTACATTAAGAGTTTGAATGAGTATTTCATGAAAATATTCATAGGATTCTTCCACAGAAGGGGAGTTATATACATTTTGCCATGTCTCTAAATGAAGCAGGTTTTTTGAAGTAATCTAGGTTTTTCTGTGAGAAATGTCTATTGGTTAAAATGGGCAAAGGTAATTTTTTGTTCGGAATACTAGCTAAGCAGAGCTGAGCTTTGGTGGGTCTGATAGGCCAGTGATAATTAAATCAGCGTCAATTTTACCTATGTCAAGGTTAGAGCAGACAAAGTCAATTGATGATTTAGAGTTCATAGTTACTCTAGTGGGTGGGAGATCTGTCCTGGTGATGTTATGACTGGCCAACATGTCTTTAAGTTTTTGGTTTTTATAGTCATGATTCAGCCCATCTACATTAATGTCACCCATGATTATAGTAGGACATTTCCCATGTTGGAATAAGGTCCAGAGTACTAGATAAAATGTCAAAGGGCATTGTCAAGGCTTCCACTTGGTGGTCTGTAGACTCCAATTACATAGATTGTGGTTTTGCCAATAGTCACATGTACTACGTGAGTTTCACACGTAAGTTCACAGCAAGCTCAGTTGTTAAATTTGTACTTGGTTTCCTAGTGTTTCACTGGTAAAAATTGCTACACCCCCTTTTCTGCAGGTATGCCGAGAGAAGCCTCCTATTAAGTTGTAGCCTGGCAGTCTAGTACTTGAGAGCTGGAATTCTTTAAGACCAATGCTCTGACAAGAATCACCAGGTCAGGTGAGTGAAGTTCTAGAATGTGTGTCAATCTGTTAATTTTCCCACCTAAGCAGTCTATGTTTTTGATGAAATATCCTTAGTTGATTTCCTTGGTCAATAAGGTTGTGATTAGTTTTTTGTCTGCTTTTTTTTTGGGAGTGAGGGTTTCTAAAAATTATTTTCAAGAGTGTTTTTGCAGGATCAGCTTCTGAGTAGGAGGAGGAGATTTGTACAGGAGCAGAGTGTGGTCTGGTGAGAGTACAAAAGTAGTTGTTATTTATGTTTTTTGTAAAACGCTATGTGTCTATTAAAAAATGCTTCTATGTCTTCATCATTGGGACGGAATTTTTGCAGTTGATGGTGGGTATTGTATCTGTTGTTAAATGAAGAGTGCAGTTCAGTTTTTATGAGTCGTTTGTCTGGCTCCAACTGTGTCAATTTTAGCTTTGTATTTGGCTGCCTGAAGCGAAATGCTAAAAAACAGTCTTTTTCCTATCAGAAAAAACTTGTTTTGGCACAAAATGTCTTGTTTTTTGACGTTCTTGACCAGATATATGTGTGTTAATTCCTGGTGCAGTCAATTCACTTGCGCTGGGGAGTTTTAGATAAATTTAGAGTCTTAAGCTGTTCTTGTAGTTCTTTAACAACGTCCTCCATTTCGATCTTGTCTCGTCTTCACTTGAGCTAATTCTGTCAGAGCGAGGCTGTGCTGGAGTTTATGACAGGTGTTTCTTCATGGACTGTTTTGAGTTCCTATGTCTTTGAGCATTTTTAGTATCTTGAAATTGATCTGGCTTTTCAATCTTGTTAAAACTTAGTTTTAAATCTGTATAATTATTGTGTTCTATCACGTTTTAGTTTTTTTGTCAGATGTTGATTTAATTTTTTAAGATCCAGTATTTTTATTTTTTTTGTTCATCTAGTGAAAAGGTTTGCATTCTGTCATTCTCTTCAAATAAGTTTTGTAATTCTAATCTGTGCTGTTTTTCGTTTTCCAGTTGAGCCAATGTTTCATGAAATTTTTCCTGCAGGGTTTCTATTTTGTGCAAAAATGTGTTTTCTTGTTCAGGTCATTTCTTCCAGCTTCAACTCCAACCCTGCAAAAGTATCTTCTAATGAGGATTTTGTTTTGACAAGATCTGAATGTCTCTTTTGAGATTATTGTTTCTCCTTCAGTAGGAAGTTGCCAGCTTCAGCCGCTATGGTCAAAGAAGTTTCCATGTCTGTTTCTTCTAGGTCTTCATATTTTTGGACACTTTGTTTGACCATTTCTAGCTCCTCTGCCAAGCTGGAAGTTGTTGAGATTTTCTCCTGGTGTTTGATGACCTTGTTCAGCAATTTTAGGTGCAGGCCCTTGTGGCTGACCATTTGTTTTGATGTGATCCTGTTTAGTGGGTAGAATCAGGGATGCTGATGTTGTATTACAGTTTTTACATGTCCAGTGGTCGATTTCCTCTTTATTCATTTTTTTTCAAATGTTTTTCAGCAATATTTACACATCCAGCATGGTACCACAGGTTGCAGGGACCAGTACAATAGATAACAGAGAATTTTAACACATATACTACAAATACCACAGGGATATTTAAGGTCCGGGATGTAGTCTTGTTTCTTGGACATTTTTGAGAATTATTTTCTTATGTCCAGGAAAACAATTGAAAATAAAAATTGTTAATATTTTAGAAAGGGGAAGTCAGTTGTCGATTGAGTGAGATATCAAGTGGCAGTGGCAGTGCCTGAGGCAGAGTAGTTGTGTGCACTGTCAGCAGCTGCTGGGTCACTGCTCCCGCCGGTGACCTTCTCACTCTGTACTTTCTGCTGTATAGCAGGTGTGAGCTGGAGTCTATCACACAATCTAATACGTCACTACTTCTTATGAGTTGGCTATTCTAGTGACGTCCATTAAGATATGTGGGAAACAGCTACTTGTCCGTAGGCTTTCCAATTGTGGTTTAATATTGTCAGAGTATAAATGAATGAATTACTGTATATTATTTGATTTAGATGTGCTAATCAACTGCTTTGTCAGATAGTGAAAAAAATGAGAGAAGTTTGTCAAAAAACATAGACCTAAAAACTCTTGATTAAATGGCAATCAAGTGCCGTGTCAATAGTATGAGTACAGTAAGAGTATGAGTACCACTAAAACTCGAAGATGCCCTCGCCCTACGGAAGCCTGAAGAGGAGAGAGCAAGAAACCTAATTCCAGATATCTAGAAACCTGAAAACGAGAACCAATCAAAACAGGCAGAATTTCCATAGAAAACATCTAGAAGTAAGGTTAAATCATCTCGACCAGCTGTAGGGAAACGCTGCCGGCCCGTCCAACGGCCAACAAAATAAAGTGGCAAACGCCACATCCTCCCCCTCTACCCCGGGAGTGAGAATGAAAAAAAAACTCAAAAGGATAAGGTAGGAAGTTAAAGACGGAAAGATTGGAGACTACAACTGGTACCGCTGTCGTTAGCAATCTGCTAGATATTGCTCTAGTATGGATCTCTTGCACGCTCGCGAGGCGCTCCAAAAGCGTAACGGCTAGAATCCATTCCGACTGACCACACTAGTCAAGAATAAATCTTTTAATTTAAAGAGGCTTGAGGAAAAGCCATGTGGTAGTAAAAAAACTCAAACAATATTAAGTGCTTTCTGTGGTAGTTACCAATAAATAAAGGTCTGAAGTGTTGACACAAGGATGGGTTTATTCGTTTCTTTCCAAATCACTAATACGCTCGGTGGTCAAAAGGGCTCAAAGAGGGTGTTAAAATAAATAAATAAATAAATAAATAAGGACTTTATTTTGGAGCGGTTTTCAACAATAATTGCTGGTTTACAAAACGACTCATGTCTTATTATTATAGTTCTTAAAAGATTAAAAAGCTTATTTTATAGTTATATTAATAAATAAAACACAATATTAGACATACAGTTAATATATGGCTATATCACCTTGTAATTGTACATTAAATACTTGTATATATTTTTATTTGTATGTCGTTTCAGATACACCCTGGCCTGTTACGCTGGAGGACAGTTCATTATATAATTTGGGAGCAAAGTACGCAAATCGCTTTCTTTCAAATTCACGGCGAACGCGAGGCATCTCCAACACTTGATCCTGTCTAGTACTGGCGAGATCGGACTTGAGACCTGCTTTTTAGTTTTTTCTCTCTCAGATATCCCGGCCTGCCAGTGGTCAGGATTCTGTAAACCAGGCATGAGGAGCGCAGGGTACAAGTATCAGCTACAGTCAACAAACCCAGCGATCGTCGAGCCTCCGAAACGTGGTCAAACCTTTCTTAAACCACATACATACCTTACACACATATTTTGGACCCTCTGTAATTTTTCTAAATCTCCTTTAGACACAATGTTGCCATAGACAGGGAGGCAATAATCGATCACAGAGAGCACAAGAGCCCGGACAAGGCGAAGCCTGGTCTCTCTAGGAAACATGTGCCTATGCTTGTATAGCATTCTCAGTCGACCCAAGTGTTTCGCCGACAAACAGCACTTACATGACCAGATAGTGTGAGGCCCACTATCAAGCATGAGGCCCAAGAGCTTTGACGATTCACACTCCTTCAGTCTGACACTGCCAAGCAACACCTCACCCACTGTCTCCGAACCCACATTGAAAGGAATCGACAACACACTACACTTTTCCTTGTTTCAGTTTAATCCCATGCCTCTCAGACCAATCATGGACTATGCTTAAGTCAGCATTCAAAATGGAAACTGCTGAGTCAGCTCTTCCGGCATCATATGAAACACACAGTTGAGCATCATCGGCGTATGAATACAAGCGACTATGTTGCAAGTCTGAACCCATAGTGGCGGAAAAACAGGGTGAATAGAATGGGCCCAAGGCAACTTCCCTGTGGAACACCAGCAACTCTATTTAAAGATGAGGAGAAAATCCATCCCAATTTTAAACCTTTTGTCTCCTATTCACCAAATAGGAATCAAACCAAGAAACCACCTCTGGTCGAAAACCATAAAAATGCATGACAGCCAACAACATCCTGTGGTTTATTGAGTCGAATGCATGTGAAAAGTCCAGCATTGCAAGAAGAGATGCTTTCTTATCCGCCCTTGCGTGAAGCAACTCGTCACAAACGAGCAAAAGCGCAGTTGCAGTGCTATGGTCCTTCCTGAACCCAGACTGTAAGGCTGGAATGATATCTCTGACTCCAGAAATTGTACCATTTTGTGAAACAACCAGCTTCTCCATTATCTTCGACAGGGCAGGCAATACCGAAATTGGACGCAGCTCGGATACAGATGAAGGTGCTTTGACTTTGGGAAGAGGCAGTACAATTGCCTCCCTCCATGCATCCGGAAAAGTGGAAGTGGCCAATGACTGGTTAGCTAAATGTGTTATGGCATCAATACAATACGGACTTATCATTTTAAATCATTTTTATTGATATGCCATCAGCTCCAACTGCCTCTGATGTGATGCTATTCAAAGCCTCCTGCACTTCTTCTCTTGTAACACTCCTGAAATAGAAATCACAAGTGACACTCTCTGATTTGTTTCTTTCATAGAACTGTACGCAATCATCATTTGCCATGATACCTAAGCCCATACCAACGAAATACTTATTGATTTCTTCCAAATCTTTTACAAAGTTGGGTATGGCTGGATCGAATGGATCAGTGACACCACTTGTCCTTATTTTAGTCCAAAAGTCTCTAGAGCTTTTACATTTCTCCATTTCAGTTCTAAAATAATTTTGTTTTGATCGTCTTATTTCATTGTTGAGCATATTTCTAACCTTACAATATGTTTTTTTACAAGTTTCATTTCCTGTAGATAGCATTTTCTTCTTATAATAATCTTTTTCTATGGTTAGTTGAATGATTTGTTTATTTCTCCATGGAGATTCTTTCTGGTCACTCTCTTATGTACTAGAGGTGCATTTTCATTAAAAACTTGAATAATAGCAGAATTAATAAAATCTAGAATGTTATCTACATTGTTCATCTAGACATAGCATCTTCCCACCTAATACTGGACGTACAATGTATCATATTGTCAATGTCAAATCGGGAGAAGTCACAATAAGTAACAAATCTTGAGTCATAGATGGTTGACATATCCACGACGTCACACTGTACAGTACGTATTTAACATTGCTATTTACAATAATGTGATCAATCAAAGTTGCACAGGTTTTAGTAACCCTTGTAGCAACTTTAACCAACTGAGTCACCTCAAGGCTCTTAAAGAGTTTATTTGCAAAGCGGTCTCTGGGGATGAAAAATCTAACAAGTTAATATTCAAGTCACCCATTACAACAATATTATCTGCGTACTGGGCCATATCATAAAATACAAAGTGGAGAGCGGGCTCTAGACAAGTGTAAGGCATATCTCCTGGTCTATAGATAATGCAAATACAGAAAGATTCACTTTTACACTTCAATATTCCACAAATATGCTCTGGAAAATTACAATCTTCAAATTGAAGTGATTTCAGCGAAAATTGTAGGCAGTTCTTCACATATAGTGCCACTCCACCACCTCTGGAGGCAACTGCATTTCCCTTTCTGGTCGCTCCTAAACAATGAATATCCACTCATCGCAAACTCATCAGAAGATTTACTTTCATTCAGCCAAGTTTCCGAAACACCAAAAACATCCAGGTTTAAATCCTCTACCCACGGCACGCATCTCTTCGAAGCCCGTGGAAAGAGAGTTCATATTTAGATGTGCTATCCTGATAAATTTATCAAGTTTACATATCCGTTTTTTGGCTGCACCACATTCCCATCATCCACAAGTCTCGGCAAGCCAGATTTGTCACTGTCAACCGGAAGTTCAACATTCAATACGGCTTCAACACCGACAACTACAGTTTCCAGCAACCCAACCTCAACATCATCCACCTCAAGCTCACCCCTCGTTACGGGCGTCCACACCGTCAGCCCACAGGTTTCAACAAGCAACCTCCGACAACATCAACTGGAAGCACACCACTCGTCACAGCGCTTTCAGCGCTAGACAAAACCCCATCCCGAAGCCATTTCACAGGATGTAAGCCTGCTCGTAGACATTCAAAAGTGCTGCTCCAAACACAGACACCCCCTTTCTGTTAAGGTGTCCTGCCATCCCGAGCAAGATGGTACCTTCGCACCAGCTGATTCCAGTTCAAGAAAAACGACACCAAAGTTTCCAGACATCAGCTCCAACTGCTCATTAAATTGTGGCTAATGCAGTTCCACTTATGTCAGACCTTGGCAAAATGCTGTCAACTAAAACAACACTGTTTGGAAAACGGATTCGTGTTGTGTATAACAGGTCCGCCATACAGTGCAATGCCTCGCGCTTGCCGCATCCCCCCATTGTACCCAGCACCACCGTTATATTTCAAAGGCAAGTATATTGGTTCCTACATGAAAATGAATTATTTTAGGTTGGTGCTGCAAGAAACCCCATCAACTTATTTTTTAAATCTTTGATTTTCGCCCCAGGGTGTACCCTAACAGTACAACCATTTTCCTTACAAAGCTTCCCCGAATATCGGAGAATTGAAATCACCTATAAGCAAATAATCACATTACTTTGCTCAACGGGTTTGAGAGAGTGATTGTCCTCCAGAGTAGTCTGGCCTGCACATTCTACAGCCGATAACATGTCATCAGTGGCACACAAACCACTCAAAACCATTGCATTATTTTAGGCCTACTGTACAACTACTACTACTTTCAACATTTATTTTACTCTTATTTTTAGAGGGGTTTCTTTTATCTTTGCTTTTCAAAGAGTCTGTTTTACGTTTTTCCTTGCATTTTACATGACCAGAATTTTCACTCCAGACACCTGAAGAGCTCTTAACAACCTTAACAACTGACTCAGTAACAGAAGTGTGGTTACTTAAAACTACAAATCTATTTTTACAAGGTACTTGATTATTTTTATTCGGATTTAAGTTTCGCCTGGCACATTTTTTAACCTTTCACAACTTTCCACACTTTATCATTTGCCAAATTTGACCTAGAATTATTACTACTTTGAGAACTTGGTACAAGAGTGGCATTAGTACTACCATGTGTCTCAGAGGTGTCAGTGTGATGCAGTGTGTTGTGAGTCAATGCGAATCGGTCGCACACACTGACCGAGCAAACAGCCGAGCGTTAACAAGAACGTGAACACCACATTCAAAAGACTCTGTCTGCTGAAAAGTCTGCCCCTCACTTATTGGAACACTATCTAATCCAAGGTTGACAAGCAACGCTGCAGCATGCCGCTCGTTCAGGCCGCGCACCGAGTCGTAGTGTACTGCTGTTCGTGTTGTGTTATCAAGGAGCAGTAGGCTCCAATGTGACCCACCATTCTGCTCAAGACCTTGGTCACAATTGTTTAATACAAAAAACACCCAGGATTTGTTATAAAACGACATGTCACTTAAAGCCTGATCTACATAAGTTCTACTATGCAGTTTGAGAAGTTGCGTCAAAGTTGGATCAACAAACAAAATATCATTTTGAATTCTAGTGACTTCAGAATTCAGTAACCTGATATGATCAGTTATAATTTCATCTGATACACCATTTATTGTTTAAAACCTTCAATGAGGATTCAAGTTGAACAATCTTATTAGTGTTTACTAGCACTTATCTTTTAAAACATTACAAATGCTTTCATTTTTTTCGACCAACTTTTTTAGTCTGCTATTTTCTACAATTAGCTTACGATTAGCACATTGAACTGTTTCGTAGTCATTTACAATGTTATCATGTTCTGCTTGCAGATTTCTCAACAGAGAATTTGTATTTTCGGCCTTAGACAACTTTTTTCTAATGTCCTTAATCTTAACTTCTAAAGTATTCTTTTCATTAACTAAATGGTCATTATTGCTAAGAGAAGATATTTAATTCAGAACGGTGAGAATTCCTTTCTACATCCCTCTGTGCAACTCAAATAGTCCAGTTTCTTTCTTTCAAGCGCTCATATTTACTACACACTCATTGAGCTGTCCGCAGACGTCATCAAACTATCAAAACAACGCCAGAAGCTCCATTAATCAATTCATTGCAGTCACAATCACAATTTTATACAAGTTTATCTAGCTGAATACAAAATTCAGAAACTAACGTACTAGCATCATCGTTAAAATTAGTGCAGTCAAATATAAAGCTATCCATGGCCAATAATAACTTTAGTCAGATTTAAGGTTTTTTTTTTTTCGATTTTTTGTCAAAACAATAAAATATCTAACCTAATCTAATAATAAATAATAATAAATATATTTTAATAAAATATTAAAATAGTCAATAAATAAAATAAATTAATTTAAAATGTAACATAAAATAGCAACAATAATATAGTTTATAAACATATAAAACAAAACAATACTTAAAACCTAACAACAACAACAACGAACAACTACAAATAACAAGGCTTCAATACTGAAAAATGTAAAGACATAAAATATATAGTCTAAAACAGATGCCTTCAAGTTAAGCGACGATTTACGTAGAGCTCAGATGTTGGTAGGGTGCGTCACTTTATTGAAGGCACAAGATAAAATCCACCGTAGCAGCAGAGTGTAGTACAGCAAGGCTCGGGCGTGACGAAGGTTATAGTGGGACAACTAGTGCGGCGATGTTGGTAGCGCCAGCTGTGCCTTGCAGATGCGCAGTAAGTCCCGCTTGCCGTTCCGTCTGACAGGCCACTACAGACTTCCCTTCTCCGCTCCAAGTATGTTAGTGACGAGACTGACATACACTACTTACAGCTGCGTGTCGTTTTCTTTGGCAACTTGGAATGGTTCTCCTTTGACACTTATTAATACATTAAAAAACTTCCGTGAACAACATAATAACTAAAACAGTTTAAAATATACAACAATCACGGAGCATAAAAAATAAGTAGACTTGCAAGGCTGAGCAGGTCTACCAACGGGTGTTCCAGTAAGGTTGGGGAAGGAAATTAAGTAAGTGTACACTTATTAGCCAAAGCACTCCCTAAGTCTTCCACCATCCGGTTATCTCCACCCCGGAACCCAAGGGCCACTTAGCACCCGGATGGAAACTCCGAACGGTTGGTGGAACTCCTTGAACCACCAGGAGAGTATTATTCCAGACATAAAGTCTGTATTTTTGTTCAATGATGGGGGGATCAGAAAGGATGAAGAGACCATCTCAAAGCAAAATTACAAATATGAGAAAATTACACCCATCATAATATCAACAGACCTAAGTTTGCCGTTGAAAAGACTAATTAGGTAATAACCTGGTACTGGCAAAAATTTAGTCCAAAGTGGGCCCAGTACTCCTCCTCCCCCTATGGGACGGTCTGAGAAAAAAAAAATTTGTGTGCCAGTGGGAAAAGACAAAATAAAGTTTCTTTTTCCATACTAGTTTTAAAATTTAGAGAATTGGAGCAAATTAAATCAGGCCTCTTAAAAGGCGTGAAAGAAAAACTTTGTAGGGCTAACGGCAAAAGCTTAACGAAGTAAGGAAATCATTTGGTCGTGGTATAAATAACGAAAACCACACTGTGAAATAAATAATGAAAACAGTTCTTGATCCTCCCTCGCCTTGACTCCCATCTTTATGTTTGAATGAGAAGATACACCTGATTTTTCACGTTCTATTTTTATCCTTTATACACGGTAAAAATTTCTTTGAGGGATTAAAAAAAAATACAGTCTTTCATGGATTTTCATGAGTTGGGTGGTTACTGCAAGGGCATAATTAGATTTGTGTTATACAATCTGTGGAAAATGACTGGCTGGGTTGTGTTTGATGAGCTTCCGTCGGAATCCTTTATGAAAAATTAGGAATGGATTGAAAAATAAGTTGAAAATGTTTACTTCAAACGCAAGAAAAATTATATTAATATAAGGAAATAAGTTACATGTAATTAAATGAAAGTCTATTTTATTGCAAACAAATAATTGTAATAATCAATAAAACACTGCTATAATTACATAAAATTGTATTAAAATTGATTTCATTCACCATTTGTGTTACAACTTGAATGACGATGGCTTGATCACGCTCCATAGTTTTGATTCTGGGTACACTCTATGTAAGAAGAGATGTTGCTATGACTATTGAGATGTTGTTATGACTGTTGAGATGTTGTTATGACTGTTGATGAGTTAAATTTATGTTAGGTACAAGAAGAACGCAGAAAGCCTGTCCAAGATTGTCCGAGACAAGCCGATGGCACCCCTGGACTCAGCAGTGTTCTGGATAGAATATGTGCTGAGACATCCAGGTCAGCACCTCAGGCCTGCCTCAGCACTGCTGCCCTGGTATCAGCTGTGGCTACTGGACGTGGCAACAACAATAATCATCTTCCTCATACTGGTATATCTAATTCTGTATAAGCTTTCCAGGTATTTGTTGAGCTGTTGCAACCGTAAAAAAACTTTCAGTATTTCAAACCACAAGAAAATAAAATAAATATTTTTACAGAAATTTGTTAATTGTTTAAATATTACTTCATCTTCCTATAACAGATATATTTTTCGTCCCCTGTTGATAAATATAGAGTCAAATAAATTAGATGCTTCGTTCAACAACTCTGCCTGCAATTTAAAAAGCCATCACAGGTTGATTATCAAATTCTCTTTAGAAAAATAGGCCATTGTAATAAATATATGTAATAATAAATAAAACAAATAATGTTTAACAATATTATTTTGCTGACAGTAACACCTGCTTAATGAAAAACTCATAAAAAGTATATTTTTTTAAATTCAATAAAATACTTAAAATGATATACATAATTTAATAATTAGCTTCTTAGTATTATTAAGAACAACACAATAATGTATTGCATGATGTAAAAACAGGGGTAATTTTAAAATTGTAAAAAGGCTTGACTATGTGTCCAAGTTGTCATCAAACTGTTTAGACCAGTCAATTAGACAAAGTTATCATTGTGTTTGATGAAATTGAATATTATGTCATCTTTAGAGGCAGCTGTAATGAAACAAAATTGAATTTTTCTCTAATAAGAACAATGTTAAACCTCATCCACTTTAATGCTCTTAATTTTGATCGTAGCATTATGGGATACATACCGTTTTAAAGAGATAATTAATAGTAATCCAAACGCTTCTTAGTACTTTTTGTAAAATGTATATGTTTTTAATAATCAAACGATGAAGTACAAAGAATTTGGGATTTTTTCTGAATAACCTATAAAAATATCATAAAAATCAAAAGCATTTGGATGGGTGTTTTATGGAAAAGGTTTAATGACTTTACTCTGATTTGGCAGATTTACTTGTACCTGGATCGCTTTTGCATAAATAAGTAAAAAGAAGAAATTATAAGAGGAACATGTGTTTTAATAAAAATAAAAATTAATACATTACATTTATATTTACACAATGAAAATAAGCAATGTAAGTTACTTACATTTTCCATGAATTATTTTAATCTTTTTCTGGAATTTATTTTTTACTTTAGAAGATAAATCAGGAAGAAAACAATGACTTGTCGGCCTCTAACATATTCATATACTCAAACACTGACAGCACTGTTGGCTGTGTTTTGTTTTATTTCTATCTCAGTTCAATGGTATATTCATATAATGTGCCGAGGATATTGGTCATTCTACGAAGAGGATCTGGATGTGTTGAGCAATCCGCACAGATAGAAGACCCACTGGATGTGACACAATGCCTCATCTGTCACAGACACTGTCAGCTTTCCTGTCTCTGGATACTGGGGAAACTGTTTTCCCTCAAGTTCAGCCATCTCCACAGTTACCTCAACAACCTTTAGTACATATCCTTATGAGAGAAAGATACTATTAGAATGACATACAGGGTGATCATAAAGTTCATCCCTTCTGATAATTTTGAAATGGTTATGTTTAAGAAATAAAACTCAGAGAGTGCTTCTGGACAAATAGAGACTACATTCTGGTGTATATGTAATGTATTTAAAATTTTTGAAAACTGTTCCCTGGATGATGACCCTATACCACAAAAATTTCTAATTTGGATCCCGTTTTGTGATACCTAATCAGAAAATATGTAGAAAAATTATAATTTTGGTGGAAACCAAAAGTTTTGACGTTTGTTGGTTTTTGGAAAATCTAGGATCAATGCTAAATTTAACAATATGTTTTAAAAATTCAAAAACTTTATTTAAACATTTTGCCTTTAGTAAACTAAGGGTTTAAGAAAATAAAGGATAGTTTTGATAACAACCCAAAGTCATCCCTCCTACTCCTAAAAAATACACGCACTACACAATAAAGAGCAAAGTCAGATTGAAAAATTGTTACCCTTTACTCATACTGTGATTAAAATTGTTTAGTCTGAATTAATTAAACAAAAAATATTGGTAACACCGGCCATACATACACTAACAACGAAAACAATCTTGAAATTTTACACACAATCAAAAAAAGTCGCCTATTGTCTACTTTAGAACATTTTTAAATTTACAAAAGTGCCAAAATTAATCATAATATATTATTAAATGACAAAGATTTTCTAACAAAAATTTATTATTCGATAGACTTTTAAACAATATACATTGATCATACATAAAATTAAATACAACAAATTTAGCCACCAAGGTAGTGAAAAAACACATGACAATTTGGTTTTAATTGTTTATTTTCATAATTTAACTTAACCTTAGTACCTGAAGATGAATTCCCAGAATTAAAAATGTACATTGTACGAAAATAAGAAGTTTAAAAAGTGTTAAAAAGTTACTTGAACATTTTAATCACATATTTCCATAATTGCACCTTAAATGCTTTAACTTTTCCATAAGTACTTACAGCATATGCTGTGTCTTACTCGAGTGTATATTAGGCTGGTAACAGATCATTGGTGAGAATAGCTCGACAAACTATTACATGTCGCAAAGAAAAAAAGCATGCTTCCTCATATGAAACTAAACAGCAAATGCCAAGCTCTCACCCATTTAGCTACATTTTTGCACTCATCAAAGGGTTAAATAAGCACAACGTTTGTTTGGCATTGACTGTACCACGTGCTCTAGCGTGGAGTGAAGAGGAAAGATTCAAGATCTTTATTGGCCATTAAATAACATTTTAAGTTACAACAGGCTTCGTCATGAAAAAACATTTGATATAAAAACTAATTTACTTACATACTACTAATTTAGTTACATTAACCAGATGTATTTTGTAACAGATCAAACATGTTGCACTTCAGGTACTCGTCAACAGAGTAAAATGCTTTTGTCTTAAGCCAAGTTGAAATCCTTAATTTAATTGGATTGGAGTGAAGCTCATTGGTAGTTCTCTTATAGCTAATGATAGTTTGAATAATCTAGTTTGTTGGGAATTATAACACTATTATAGGTCATTCAGAGGGGACCTTGAAAGATTTACAGATTACACGCCAAAATGTACACTCACATTATGTAGCTATATTATAATTATAAACAAACGTTAACATAGCTACAACATTCTAACAACGAAACATTACACTGACAACAAACATTTATGACCAAATAAGTGACTATTTAGAAGAAAATAAAATTTTAAGTCCATCACAATTTGGTTTCAGAAGAGGTAAATCCACTATTGATGCCATTGACAAGCTAATACGAAATATACTGTCAACTTTTGAAAATAAGGCCTTTGCTCAGGCCACTTTATGTAAATTGTGTACTTTAATGTACTGTTTCATTATAAAATAACACAAACACGTTTTCTAGGCTATTTTTCCAAATATAATTAAAAAACCAAACAAGAACATTAAATTGAAATGATGACCAAGGATTTAAGGAAATTTTAACAAATTAATCTGTATTCAAACAATATTTATTCAACTAACCTGATTGGGTTGAAGATGTAGAGTTGGCTCTTTGATGAGGAAAGCCCCATTGTCAATAGAGAAGATAAATGTTTTCGCTTCCTTGAAGATATTCTTGATAGACACTGCAACATTTGAACCTGGAGTCAGAGTGTAGGGGCCTCTAGGTTCAGGATACAAGCTTGTGCCGATCACAGGAAACCTATTCAAATTTCATTTGTAACACAGTATGAGCAGTAAAAAATTAAAGTAAAATTATTTCTGTATAATCATGAAAATCATAAAATCTCTAATTTAGGAAAAAGAAGAACATGTCCTGAAACATCCTTACTTCAAGCTAATAAACCTCTCAATATTAGAAAAGTTTTCTCTTTCTATTAAAGTTATATATTAAAAATAACCAAATTTGGTAAAATCCTAAAGGACTTTTACATAATCTTCCTACTGGCAGGGATCAGATCAGCTGTAATGGAAAAAGGAAAGGGAATAACTTGAAAGTTTCTTCCTTTATTGATTTAATTTTCATTAGAACGAGCACACATGCTCATTACTCAGTAACTAGTATTGAAATTCTTTCTGGTACAAACAGAATTATTATTGTATTATTGTAGAATTATTATAGAATAATGTTAAAGTATATGAAAATGCACTTATGTTAAAGCAAGTCTATATGCAAGCTCTTTCAAGATATGAACTAACAGGAACACAAAGTTATAAACTGAAATTAAAATCATTGAGGAAGCAAGTGTCAATGGAATATGCAGAAAAAGCACAAAATAGATCAAAACTAATCTGGATAATTATTAATAAAGAGCGGAACAAATAAAACCCTAATAAAACTAATATAATTTAAATATAAGCAACTTTATATATGAAATATATAAAATAAATATATATTTTTCTTTTTTTATTTACACCCAGAAAGAAAGAAAGGAAAAAATAAAATAAATCATCTTCAGCTTGCAAACAGTTTGACTACACCAGTTTGCTAGTTACGCTATAGTTTGCTCCAATTAATTGATTTCTCCATTAACAAACACAGTCAACAAACCATTTTAAGAAGGACTGTTCCCATGTACCTTAAAATAATCAAAAGTTTACCCTAAATTCAAAAAAGGTGCTACCACAGATCCAACTTCACAGATCCAACTTCAGGTCAATATCCTTGGTTTCAGATATTTCTAAAGTAACAGAAAAGTGGCATTGCAAGATTGTTAAAACACTTACAAGACAACAGCCTGTTAACTGACAAGCAGGATGGGTTTGTTAAAGGAAGATCTATCGCAACAGCAATAGTTAGCCTTAAAAAAATATAATTAATCAGCTTGAAGATGGGAAATCATGGTTCCAATAATACTTACTAGGAAGTAACCAAGTAGTTAAATTAAAATGCACATAAAACAATATAGTCCAGTGTATGAAATCCAGTCTGAAGAAAATAACAAGGGGAGTTCTTCAGGGTTTGGTTTTAGGACTAGTCTTTTTATTCTATTTACCAATGACCTATTGTAACAGCTTGGTGTCCTGAGTACATGTTTGATAATGCAAATGATACCACCTTTATAATAAGTTAAGAAAAAACTGACAACTTACAAGAATGCTCCTCTCAGAGTCTAAATAAGGCCTTTTAATATTGTAAAGACCTAGTTGCAAACACACACAAAAAACAAAGCAGATCTCTTTTGGAAAAATAATAGTGCAACAGGACTTGAAGATGTGGCTCTCGAGGATAGGGTTAATCAGCTCGTATGACCATAGATACAAACCTTAAATGGAGACCCCACGTAGACAACTTATGTAAAACACTTTCATATGGTCTTTAAGCAATGAGAAGACTTAAACAAGCTGCCAACATCGATATTGCAAGAACATCATATTTTGGTCTATGTGAATCACACATAGGGTATGGCCTAATTATCTGGGATGGAACTTCCCTCGGTAATGTGGAAAGAGTACTGATTCCGCAGTAATGAGCCACATGGATTCTAGCGGATCTAAAACCTTAGGAAACCTGGTGCAACTCTTTCAGAGATATAAAGATAAAGACATAGATGTCTGTAGATACAAGAGGTAATCATATATGCTAACTAACAAGAACCTTCATGTAACGATAACATACAAAACTACAATATGAGACATACTATCTTCTTTGTCACTCCTCAACATAGACTTAACCTGTGTGACAAACAACCACTCTACATTGGCTGCAAACTTTAAACTCACCTTCCTGCAAACATTAGAAGACTAAGAAGACAAAACTTAAAGAGAGAGCTGGGCAGATGGCTGACGGACCAGCCCTACTACAGCCTAGCAGAGTTCTTTAACGACAGCTGACAACAAGACATTTTAACTGACATGATTAACATTAACTTTGCAATTGATTGTTTATTATTCTCTACTTGAGAATAAATTGGCACCATCGTATTTCTCCATGAAATTACAAATAAAGAAATGATAATGTATACAGAATTTTTCAGATGATAGAAATAAATTCATTACATCTATCAGCTATTAACTAATGGAATTGTACAATTATTAAGTTTTTAAAAAATTGGAGAAGTGCATTAAAAGCAAATTCCTTGAGAAGTAAAAAAAAAAACTGAATGTTTTCAAATGTTGAAGGAAGTGTTTGGTACTAATTGTATGCCCGTTTATTTGATATCTAGAGAGGCAGAATTTTTGGATGGTCTGGAAGATGTACAATTTGATTGTCCTATGCCATCAAGAAACAAAAATAAGTTATATAGGGAGATAGTAACAAAATTACATTCAGATTTTAAATGATAAAAATTTGCACTGGAATGGTCCCATAAAACCTTTCTTGTGGACAAAAAAAAAACAAGAAAGACATCTATTCTGACATCATGGAGTCATTCACTGCAGAGCTTGAATTAGTGGAAAAGGTCATAACGTGTGATGAAACATGGATATTCTTGAAAATTCTAAAACTATGCCCTGTGACATTTTTTTCCGCAATTACGAATCTGAGTATCTTATTTAGTCATGGGAAAATTCAGTAGATTGATCCTAATCTAAACATAAAAATACTCTGATAAGCTTCTTAAACTTTCACAATTTTGTAACAGCAGCTAATAACAAATACTCAAGATGTTTTCCTGATTCATTTTAGTGGAAAACATAGACTAATAGCTGGTAGACACTCACAAGAAGTCTCCAGCTTGTAACGATGTGGCACAGATCCCAGTGGAGATGTTTGTGAGAGAGGACGGCTGGTAGACAACGTTCACAGACTTGCTCTCTCCTGGATCCACAGTCACAGGACTTTCCACGGTCACATCTTCGTGAGAACTCTGCAGCCAATATTACAGGATCTTAAACGCTTTGCCTTCATAATGGTCTAACATAACATCATTATCCACCAGGAACTTAATCATATATTCATACATGCCTATAACGAAATGTTTACAACCCACATTTACATAATGGTAAGTTAATTAAGATTTTTATTCAATATTAAAACACTACCAACAAAATTTAAAACTTTTTCATGCCAATATATTGGTGATATGTTGAAACATAAATCAGAATAGTAAACACGTATACTGCATTGGTATAGCCTTCTAGTTTCTTGTTCTTCCTCATCAACAAAGAAGTGTCTCCTTTACCACTGCATGATTTTGTTAATATTAAAAATTACTACACAGTCAATCATTGAATCAGCTCCTGACATACACATAGTGTTACCAAGCTCTTTTACAACATTTTCAGTTGTTTCAGTCATACTGTATGAACAAGTAATCAAACATATGTTAGTAAAGACATGGTCCATACTCTCCATCTGAACACATTTACAACATAATTCATAGTTTCTGAGTAGCTTTGAGTATCAGAAAAAGATCTACATGTAGGCATATTCCTTAAAGAGCTGGCTGTAGTGAAACGACCTTCGGTTTTCATGCAAAAGTTGAGTTCAGCTCTGTGTCTCTAATGTCGAAATGATGCAAAAAGCTTGTATCACCGACTTTTTTTGGATCTCTTCAGACGGACACAGACTCCAGATTCCAATAAAGTCTGTGGCAGTGTCAGACGCTGCAGTAAGAGGTAAGTGAAAAGGTGAAAATATTTTCTATTTCTCCTGTCTTCATGCGAGGTATTTTAAAAAGCTGTGATTAAAAATTAACTCCACATATTGCACTAACTTATCTATCTTGTAAATAAAATATGATCAAACGATCATTTGATGGTACTTGGTTAAAAAAATGTTTATCTTTAATAAGAACAAGGTTGAACTTCTTTCATCAAACTTAGTACTGTACATTAGCCTCATCACTCTAGATCCGGTTACAAACAGACTGTACTTACTGTAGCACTTCTTACTTACCGCACACTCAAAGATGGCCTGGAGGGAGCTGAAATTTCTGAGCTGGATGTGGGCTGAAGCCTGCAGACCGAGGTCACAGGTGAGGTTCAGGGAAGGTCCAGGAGGCGGAGGGAGAGCAGTAGTTTTCACAGTATAGGGTAACACCCCCAGCTGCTCAGATGTCAGCTCCAGTCTGTTAGATGAGCTTTCGCAGGGCCACAGAGGCAGATACTGCAGTCTCATTATTCCCTGTTACAGCAAACTGATGGTCGGTCTTTTCCTTAATTATTTTTTCAATATTAACAATTCTTATCTTACGTGTTTTTGGGGAAAGTTAATATTGTACTCTGCTAGCTATGACCACTAACAAAATTTCCCTTTACCACAATAAAATTCATAGAATTTATGTGGTTTTGAAAATGTCAGTTTTGGTGGAACATTATTAATTGAAATCTCATTTCTAAACTGTTATTACAAAAATACTTTCTGTCATAATAGCCATTATTATTAATTATATTACTGTAGGACAAATATTTGGTCTCAAGAAGACAAAACAATGTATAGTACAAACATTTTATTGAAATAGAGGATCAGCCGATATCCTTAATTCCCAAATTAGATTTAATTGGAACAACTATGAGTAGGATGGGTGAGTGAGGTATAAACAAAAAATATGTTCCCAAGAATGGTTTTATGTACAATCACACAGAGATGTCTTCTTTATCAAATGTCCAAAGAAAGGAGGCACCAGAGTCCATTAGAGCAAGGTAAGAAAATATCCAGGGTAGCTTTACATGAGTCTGAATAGATTTAATGGAAGCTACTGGATTTTACAAGAGAGAAAGATCAGAATTTTTAGATAAATAACAAATAAAATAAACGGTTTAAGAAAATATGCTTTAGAGATGAAGGCTGAAAAATTACCAAGACAGTGTTAGGTAAATAGATTTTACATTACACTACCTTCCACTGGGGCTTAAGCCAAGGTATGGCCATACATTTTCCTGTACTGACATGCCTTCTTTACCTGACTTACTAGGGATTTAAACAACTAAAATTAAACCACTCTGTCATGTTATTTTCACTAAAAAATATACTTGTATATGGTTTTTCAATATGAAATGTGGACTGTGGATATGTTTTTTTTTAATTATTGTCTGAGACAGAAAAATAATTACAAAAAATAGTAATTGTTACAAAATGTTTTAAGAATCCAACTTTTTCCTAGTGCCTACCAAAAGATTTTATTGAATAAATCAAGATATCCAATAATCAGTAAATATACTGGAAGTAAGACATTGCAAATCTGTTATTAAAGTATGAAATAAAAAAAATGGTATACTAAAAGTTATTAAAACGTATCGAAATGACAAGAATCGTAAACATTTTTTTATTGAATGATAAAAATGGTTTTATAGATATTACCTCATAATTTATTACAAAATAAATATTACAAATTCATGTTTGTAATGGATTTTTACTGCTCTTCGTACTAAAAAAAAATTCAATTTCAAAATTTATCAAATTTACTTTTAGAAAATATGTAAAATTTGTAATTGTTTCATTTTATGTAATTGCTTAAAAGTTTTTTTATCGATATAAAAACTGATTGAAAATCCTGACTATAATCTGAAGGATGGCTGAAAAAGTTTAATAAAACACAGAAATGTCACAACATAAAGTGTCTATTGTACATTGAGAATGTATGCAGCAAGGACAACAGTACTAATACCTGTACAACCTACTAAATGAATATATTATTTCTTCTTTTTCAAAAGTATAATGGATATTTCACACAAATAATCAAGTAAAAATTTTATTAAAAAGTAACAGACTTAGAACTAGTCGATGGCCAGTAAAGAAAGATTTGATTGCAGCTGTTTTTAAATAGGAAAAAATAACCTCTAACTTTATGAAAAATGAACGCAAGATTATGACAAATTGATCTCCTCAGGGATGTAGCTTTTGTCTCGCAGACAGAAACTTCCTTCAATAACAGTAATTTTAAGTTGGTTTAGATTGTGAGCTCAATCTCTTACTGCTAACAATACAATTTATGCATTAACATAAATCAAAATGCATAAATTAATGCATTTGGTTTGTTTCAGTTATTTTACGCTTTATTATGATTGACCAGCATAATTTTTTGAACCATAAACTACCTTTATTTTTATAGCAAATTCTTTAGGAACACAAAAAATAAATTCATTGAGGTTAATATTTAATTTTTGGTTTAATATGTAGTAAAATAAAACTTGATTTATCAACTGTTATATAGTTGGTGGCCAGAAACTCTGTATTTGAGTAGATTTTAGTTGATGGCCAATAGGAGGGTTAACAACAACTATTGACTAGGAGATGCTCACTACTTGTAGGGGTTATACACAAGCCCTTGTTTTTTAGCCCCTTTGATATGCTGCTAAAAACAGGAGTGGTCTGGTGATCCACATCTCCATTTTCTTGTTATTCACTTTTGTGAATACTCATATACCGGGTGAGTTTTTTTAAAGTGATTAAATAGCTAACTTTTTAATTACACAACTTAGCACCACACTTTAAATTCGGAACTTGCTCAATTTTAAGTTTCACTCAAGAATACACTTTCAAATTTTATGAAGAAGGCCGCCATTTTCCAATATGGCAGCCAACTTTAAAATCTTTTATGGAACACCCTGTATATTATTATGTTGTTTTTAGATTCTACTCTACAAAATAAGACATTTTTGCTTTTCAAAGTTTTTCTATATCTCTAATGGTTCAGGAGCTACGTGGACTGGAAGTTTTCGGACTGATGGTGAAAACTTCCAGTCCACGTAGCTCCTGAACCATTAGAGGTATTGAAAAACTCTCAAAAGCAAAAATGTCTTATTTTGTACAGTAGAATCTAAAAACAACATAAAATATAGGGTGTTCCATAAAAAATTTGAAAGTGTATCCCTGAGTGAAACTTAAAATTGAGCAAGTTCCAAATTTAAAGTGTGGTGCTAAGTCGTGTAATTAAAAAGTTAGCTATTGGATCACTTTAAAAAACTCACCCGGTATATATCTGCTAACTGAATATGAGAAATAGTGGTCACTTTTATAGAATGAAGGCCAACAAAGGATTTTATAGAGAATGGAACAATAATTTACAACAATCATTGTCACTTCAGCTGTTTCTCGAATTTGATCAACTGAATGTATACCAAGAAGGTATTGGGTAAGACCATTGTTAAGAGCAAGAGCAAAATATAGTAGGCAAATTCACTTGTCAGCATTTTATTGCATAATTTCAAAGTATATATACTGTACACAGAAAACTACACAACAACAGGTGAACCATAGAACTATTCTTCTCTAATCAGTAGGCAGAAATGACTCAGCTTCAGTGATCTTGTACGCTCAGATTAACCGAGATGGAATAAAAAGACATATAATTAATTCCTCAGAAAACAACAGAACACATTTTCATTTGAAATTAGTGCTTACTGTGTTAGTTTTGAAGTACAAGAATGTTCACTATCATATACCAAAATTAAGTGAAACAAAGTAAAATATTCATAATACAAATTGTAAAGAGTGCAAGTAGATGTTTAATGTGGGTAAAACAAAGTATGTACGGTTTTCAACAAAACTAGTTTACAGGACTTCCAATCAGTTTGAACTACAGGATGTACACTATGGGATGGAACAATACTGTACCTGCTGGAGTGGGTACACAGACAGTGGGGTGTTGACAACTACAGTCAGACCTGGCACATCGACAATGCACCCAACACTGATCACGGAGTCAAGGGGGTTCCGTACCACCAAGTCATGGTAGACAGGCTGCCTCACTGTTGTAGTAAGTGAGATGTCTGCCAGCGGACCGCATGGGTGTACCTCACACACCACCTCATACCACTCGTACTCTTCAGTCGATTCATTCGTCAGCATGATCTACACATGGCAAAGAGTTCTTGGTTAGTTATTAAATGTTTGTATGTTAGCTATGTGTTAAATGTTTGAATGTAAAGGGCCCCATACACCTGCGAGTCTGGCTCGTGAGCCTAGCTCGCCAGCCGGACCCGCTGATTATTCACCATACACCTACGTATCTTGTTCGCCCAGTTGCAAACATGAGTTTTTCGAAGAAGGTTGCAGCTGCGGTCATAGTGTTAGATGAGTTAGCTGTATTTTAGAAGAAACGGAAGAAAAGGGTAATGTGGTCAAAGAATTGGTTACTAAATAGAAAGAGATTTAGTCATATGAATTTATTTAATTTTATTAGGAATGATAGTCGCTAAGACTATCAGAACTATTTAAGGATGTCAAACAAAACACCTTACCCTTGGCGGAACGAGTGGCGCAAACGTTTTGCCTGCAGTAGTGAAAACGGAATGAACAGATTTTTCGGTGGTGGGGGCACGAGTCCGATCTGTAATGCGCCATACACTGGTGAACTGATACCCGAGCCGAGCCCAGCCCAGCCGCACAGCAAGTAGTGGCGGATCCGGCTCGGCTCACCTGAATTTGACTCGGCTCGGCTCTTTCACACGAGTTGAACCTGGGATGAAAGAGTGAACCTGTTCACACAACATGTATAGTTGTATAACTGTGGATGTTATGTTGCAATAAATTTCTTGATTCTTGATTCTTTATTGTCCATACACTGACGGATTTGGTCCATTTCTAGGCGAGTCGAGCCAGGCTCGCGAGCCAGACTCGCAGGTGTATGGGGACCTTAAAGGAGGCCTATAGTCGATTCATTGCGTTTTGAGAGTTAAGCGTCTAATATTTAACTGCGTGACCCTTTACATTTTTAGTAAATATTTCATCTCTGACATATTATAGACATACTTGTACAAAGCTCCTGGATAAATGTCAACCTCTTAGACTATGCTAGGAGTGACTCTTTTTTATGGAAAATAACAAGGTGAACTATTCAAGTTTTTACTGTAATAATAAACACTTTAAATTTAAGTTTGATAAACGTACAAATCAATAGATATAACTTTCCAAATAACCACAAAATTGAAATATGTATCTAATAATAACTTTAGGTATCTGTATTAGTGACAGTAAGAACTAACTGTATTCATCATCCAAAAAAAAGTTGTCAGAATATTGGCAGGAGTCAATAAATATCATAGTTGCAGAGAACTTTTTAAACATTTTAGAATTTTGACATTATTTTCTTTATATATACAACAATGCCTACTTTACCTCCGAGCTAATTTAGAAAAAGTAAACCTAAGGAAAAATGTTCACAATTATGAAACAAGAAGTCGTAACAATATCAACTTACCTCAAACTAGACTAGCTAAAACCGACAAAAGCCCAATGATGATGGCTATTAGACTATACAATAAGTTACCATTAGATATAAGGATGCTAAGTGATATGGAATTTAAAGCTAAACTAAATTATTTTCTATGTAAAAGATCATTCTATTCAGTGGAAGAGTACATCTCAACAGTGTGGACAAAACAAGACTTTTAGAATATTCATTGTATTACAAAAGTTGTAACATTGTATTGACGTGCTAATGTATTTGTGTGGAATATTTTCTGGCAGAATAAAATTCTTATTCTTATTCTTATTCTAACAGAAAATTTGTCTGGTAACCTTGAAAGTGAGTGTGCCTGGCAGGTAGCTAGTTAAGGTCAATGACAACTCTCGTGTCTTCGACCCAGACACCATGAGATATGGATGATATGATAGCTTGTACCTAGACACAGGTTCAGAGCTGGACTCAAGGCTGTGTGTTACGAGAAGCCTGTCAACAGACATTACTTACTTAAAAAATCATTCTTCATATTATCATTCTATGTTTGAATAAAACTTTATATACGATTAATATTAACACATCTTTACATCAAAGTGTTCACCATAGAAGTGTAACATGTTATAATTTGATTTATTTTATAGATAAACTGGTATGGGTTTATTACTTTTTCTTTGGAGAAATTGCATTCTAATTGTAAAAGTTGTTAGTTATTCAAAACAGATGGTGAAAGAGTTGAATGAAACACATATGTTATAAAAACTGGAGTTTTTTTTAGTTATGTTACAAATTCCATTATCTTTAAATTGATTACAGAGTTTAACAGTTACAATTACTAAAGAAGTTATGTTTATAACTTTATATACCTTCTTGATATGCAAATTTTAAATGAACTACTTTTCAAGAAATGAAACACTGGTGTATATTTTTCTTTGGTTCACTCTTTTTTAACATATGACATTGGATGTCAAGCAACTAAAAAAGGAAATTTAGATAGAATATTACTAGAATAAAACGTTCAATTTGCTTAGTGTACAGTTATAAAAATATACTGAATGTGGCACTGTTTAGTAAATATTAAATATGTGCCTACTGTCTTCAGCAGATGGGACTCTGGTCTCGGGCTGCAGCGGTGGGCACTGCAGAATTAGCACTCTGATACAGGAGGATGTTTTGCACCAAATGATCGCTGATCAGATGCCACAAAAGTTTTCCTTTGACAAACCCTTTAGGATTATTTTAACCCTCAAGGGATGATTGGTCAGAGGGGGAAGAAACCTCTTCCACCAGCGGAGCTCGAATGGTACACAGAACGGCTCCAAAACAAAAAGCGGCACAAGGCGCTGGAACTCTGGGAGTGAGACCATGTAGGGAGCTGGTGGTTCCTGTGGGGTCCGTATCCGACAGTATTTCAAGCGGAGGTCGCAGCCATTATGGAATGTGCTCGTGAGAAATCTTCGTCTGTGATATAGGGGCAAGACGATTAACATTTTCACGGACAGTTTAGGCAGCGCTGAAGGCGCTGGATTCCTGTGCAATCAAATCCAAACTGGTTTGGGATTGCTATCAGACCGTTTTCCCTCCCTTGCCAGAATCAACAATGTAACCGTTTTGTTGGGTTCCTGGTCATGAGGGGATTCTTGGGAACGAAAGAGCTGATTGCCCTGGCCAACCAGGGCTCAGCAACAATTATGACGGGCCCTCAAACCGTTCTGCGGTGTTACCCAAGGTGTGAATCCTCTAGGGTTGTCTCGAAATGGATTTGCACGGAGCATGGGAGAAGGTGGAGGTTGCATCCGAGTTTTGAGAATGAGTAGAATGGTATTACAGTCACCTTCTTCCAAGGTGGCTTCGGACCTTCTCTCATTAAAACAGATCAATGTCTTCTAAGGTCATTGGTCTCATTACGGGGCATGGTCCACCTGAGGAAGCATCTACACAGAGTTGGGCATCCTTCAGGAGGATCCGCTCTGTGGAAGGTGTAATGAGCAGGAGGAGACTGCTGAGCACCTGCTCTTTGATTGCCCTGCAATAGCAAGAGAGCGGTATGCCATCTTTGGTAGCATGGACAGGGGTGGTGAATTTTCCCAGGAGGACCTGATAGGTTGTTTTTCGGCGGTTTGTTGAACTGCTGAAGTTGTAGATGGTAGGCCTCATGGTCAAAGTCAAAGTCAAAGTCAAATTCTTTATTGCCATAAACACATTGTATACATTGTATGACATCGTCAATATTTAAAACAGTGATACTAATAAATGTATTTAATAATTAGTACAATATAAAATGAACTCTTTTACATCATAGATACTTAATTCAATCAACAATGACTTAAGCTTAATTTTAAATTTTATTGTCATCTAAGCATTTAATTTCCCTAGGTAACATATTATAAATTTTAATCCCCATTTCATATGTTGATTTAATGGTTTGCTTGATAATTGCATTGCCTGATTCTAAGCAAGTTTCTTTGTCTAGTTCTCATGATCATGAATTGAACTATTTGTAGGTAAAACATTTAAATTTATCCTAACAAACAATAATAAACTGTAGTATATACAATGATGTAACAGTCAGAATACCTAAATCTTTAAATAAAGCTTACAGTGAGTCCTACAGCTAGCATTGCACATAATTTCTTAAAAACTCTCTTTTGCAAGATTAAAAGTTTTTTTTATATTACTATCACAGCCCCAAACAATGATTCCATAAGATAAAATGACTTTGTATGTATGCATAATATACTGACAATAATACATCTAGAGTTACATATTGTTTTCAGTCTTCTAATCATAAAGGTACCTTTAGAAATCTTATTACAGACATTTACAATATGAGCCTCCCATTTTAATATTTGGACTGTAACAAACACACCCAAAAACTTAACATCATTGACATCAATAGAGTTACTCAAACTAAATTTAATACATTGAGTTTTATCTTTATTTAGACATAAACCATTGGCCGCAGTCCAATCCTCAGCTACAGAGTTAAAATGAGACATTATTTGATTTACTAGATTTATATTTTAAACAACTAATTTGTATTGCTAAGTCATCTGCATACATAAAAGATGATACACAAACATTATTAAGGGCAGAGGGCAAGTCATTAATATAAACAATTAAACATAGTTGGTCCTAATATTGACCCTTGTGGCACACCTGTAATTACTTCCAAGTATTGAGAGAAGCAACCATTATAAAACACTGATTGAAACCTATCAGATAAATATGAATGAACAAGTTTAAACAGACTTTTCATCAAATCCATAAAATTTGAGTTTATTTAAAAGTATCACATGATCAATAGTGTCAAAGGCCTTCGACATATCGTAAAAACTACCAACCACAAATTTTCTTGCGTCTACATTAATTGTACACACTCCTTCACATAATCGACTAAACGCCATACTGGTACTCTTCCCTGGTCTAAAGCCATACTGACTATTGGGAAAAAAGATTATTATGTTCAAAATACTTAATTACTTGGTTATTTAAAAGAACTTCAAAAACCTTAGATACAACAGGTACTATTGACACAGGACGATAATTAACATAGTCACCTGTTGAAGACCCTTCTTATGCAAGGGAACAACCTTCACTAACTTAAGACATTGTGGGACAATACACCCTTCAATACAGATATTAAACAAGTATGACAAAATTTCAGCAATAAAATGGTGATGCCAACTTTAACACATGAGAGTTGAGATTGTATACATCTAAACATGAACTATTACTCAAAGATAAAATAGCTTTATGAACCTGTTCAACACTAACACAGCCAAATGAAAAAGTTGAATTTACATTATTACCTTTAATGACACTTGTTAATCTTAAACTTATCAAGATAGTATGACATATCATGTATTTGCTGAGGCACTTCTTGGACAATAGACTCAACTTTACTTACGAAAAAATTATTAAAACCACTACTAGTTAAACTTACATCAACCTTATTAACAGAGGAACATTCATTAGCACCTAAGGTTTTCTTTTACAATTGACCAGATTGCTTTAGGTTTATCTATAGCATTCTTAACTTTATTACCATAATGAGCTCGCTTGGCTTGCCTTACATTGCATTTATACCTTGATTTCAGAACTCTGTATGAATCCTTAAAACAAACCTGACCAGTATTTTTTAAACAATTCATACATAAAACAAACATTGCTCTTTCACTAATCTAAGCTGCTCATTATACCAGTTGGCTTTTTTAGGCTTATTTTTAACAACCCTACTGTATTTAATAGGGCAGGCTATATCAACAATTTTCTAAAAACTTAGCTAAAAACAACTCAAACTTATCATTAACTGAGCTTAAACGAATACAATACCAACCAGTTAAACCTTGCTTAGCAGGAACCCAAATATGCACTAGTGACATTATCAATTGATCTGGATATCTTAAAATTAGGCCTACTTTTAAAATTTTTGTTTACCAATTGAGACATCATTTTGACATGGATCCAATTTACCTTTAAAAACCACGCTAATGGTGGTCAGACATTGCCATTGGTTGCACAAAAGCAGAACAAATTCTATCAGGATGCACAGATACAGCTATGTTGTCAATACATGTACCAACAGAATAACCATATAGGCTAGGTCTAGTAATATCATACACAGTATTCCTCAAGTTAAAACTCAAAAACAAGTTGTTTAAAACCCTATTATGCAAGCTGTCACTTAAAATATCTACATTAAAATCATTACATAAAATCAATCGAGAGGCACCAGTTTTATTTTTATCAGATAAATATTTAACACATTATGCAAGTTTTTCAATAAAACAATCAAAATTTTCATATACAGGGAACTCTATAAATTTCTAAACAAATAACATTTAAATTCTCAATATAAACCGCCGCTACTTTCACACACAGAAGGTACGGAGAGAGTTTACAAGAAAAGGACAATTCTTTAAACTTCAAATCAGATTTGAGAAAAAACTGCTGTGCCCGCCTCGTTTAGCTGAAGGCCGATGATACGCACTATTGCCAATACGAACCCAGGAATGACCAATTCTGCAAGATTGTCTCGATGCTCCCAATGTTCAACATATGCAGACCACATGACAGCCAAATTTGTTAGAGAGAAGACTAATTTCATCTATCTTATGAAGGATACCCTGAACATTCCAGTGAACCACTGTGAAGTCTACATATTGAATTGCAGAGGGATCTGAAACTAGGCTCACTTTAGGTGGCCCGAAGTGACTGATTTGTTGCTGTCCAAAAAGAATCATTTCTTTTCACAAAAGGCTTAGGCCTATTCCTAGGAGCCCGGTACTTGCCAATAATGCATCCCTCGAACCATAAGAGTTAGGGTGCATAAGCTCCTCCCCCAAAGCATAAGAAACTCCAATTTTAAAAGAGCTATATGTATTGTATCTTGTCTCAAGTTGCTCACACACAAATGTCTCAGACTCATTTTAAAAAACGACTTCAAGTACGTAACTATATCCTCCGAGCTCACTGAAGGATCGAGCCCTGAGAGGAACATCCAGAAACATTTTCTTAGCTGGCTTGATAACAAATCTTCACTCACCTGTCTCGTACCATGCACCACATTGTTCTTACTTGACTTCACTGCATCACTAAAACTAGGCCCACCTTCACCATACTTAGGCCTATGAACCAGTTCTTTAGTCTTATGCTCAGTAGCAAAAATGTGTCTCACATTAGGCTTAGATTTGTCCATATTCCCTCTCATGTTGTTTCCACTTTTTCCACCTCTATAACTCGCAGTTTTCCAACCTTCGGTTAGAATTAGTGAACACACGATTAGAATTTTTGCTGGACACTGTCATCATCTTCTATAGTGCCTTCCACATTCTCACTAGGACCACCTTGGGTACATAATTCTCAATCTGACCTGCTTCGTTAGAACTAGGCTTACTCAACGTTGAGGTAGGCCTAGGCTCAGTACCAAATTCACTAATCACTTGCTTAAGCATAACCACTTCTTTGGATAACCTAGAATTTTTCAGATGCAGTGTTTCCGGGGGTGCGCAAAAAGCCCTTGAGGCTTAAGTGCATGGCAGTAGGCCGCCCCAAGGGAAAAAAAAAAAATTAAATATAGTATCAGTACCTTAATTATTAATCTAAATCTATGTATTTTATAGACACACTCATATTTTATAGTAACTTATTTTGAACAATTTCTAAATGTAGATAATAGAATGTATCAATATAAATTCCTTATCATAGAAAGGTAAATTAGCAAAAACTAGAATTTTACAAGAAAACTAAATTTATTAGCACACTAGGTGTACAGCTACCAAAAATTATAACTCGAAAAATTAAAACAATGCTAAATGATTACCTGTTACAATATGCACTTTATACTTCTGAGAAGTTTTTAAAACAATTAAAAACAATGAAGTTTATCTTAGTTAATAATTTTTATTATTGTGTAATTTTTAACTTAATTACATTAAAAACATAAAATCAATATTTAATAATTTTATTTTTTGTGAGGCCTTTCGATAGCAAGGCTATCTTCTTCAGACACATTACAAAAGTAAATACAAAAAGTAAATTTACCTTTGTGATGTGTCTGAAGAAGATAGCCTTGCTATCGAAAGGCCTCACAAAAAATAAAAGTATTAAATATTGGTTTTATGCTTTTAATGTAATTAAGTTAACAGTAACCAATATAAGATCCATCTTCAACATTGTGTAATTTTGTGTGTGTTTTCAATTATGTATGTATGTAAATATATGCATACTAGCAGTTACCTAAGGTTTTGCTCACAATTTTATTTTGAAAACTAGGACACCATTAGTATATTCTTTTTTAATGGCATTCCAAACAATCCTGAGTTAAATAGTAGTAATCAATTAAAGATATTCTAACTTCCTGATCCATATTTAGATTTAAATTTAAAAACAGTTTTTTGTGATTCTGAAGTTAAGAGAGTGGAACAATTTTTAAAAGTACTGGTAAAATAGTATGAATTTCTCTTAAATATTCTATTACTTTTTTTGAATAGCTCCAACAATTTCAGTAACAACTGAACTATTTTAGCCTGGTGTGGAGGAATCTTCAGTCAAAGTCCTTAACTTTTCAACTGTTACACTTATGATGTAATAAATGGTGGGGCTCTATGTAATTTTTAAGGTATGTTTTAGGTACTTACTATTACAATAATCATGATTAAGAGCTTCAGACGTTAAGTGAAATTCCACATGGTTTCATTTCAGGTTTCAAGCGACAAACAAAACAAAATTTAAAAGAGTACTTAAATTATTTAAACATAGGTTTTTGTTGTTAAAAAGTTGAGAACCCCTGCATTAGGCTAATTGGTCGCGGGACGCTTTAGTAGGAATTTGACAAATCTCTTAATCAGCCAAGAAGAGCCTATATCTGATTACTTACTTCTGAGGTACCTGCAGCCAGTTATGTACCAGTATAATCAGTGTATGAGATGTGTGTGTAGGCAACTGCACCTGCAGTCTCTCAGCCATGGCAGGGGGAGTGGCAAACCCTTCCAGCACATACACCAGACACGATCCATCCATCAAGTAGAACAATGCAGTCCCCTAATGTCATAACACACTTGTACAGTGTTTGAAATATAGCTTCTGTTCATGACACTCTGAAATTACTTTTACTTATCACCATAATTAATTTAGAGAATATGATTTTAAGAGTAATTAATAAAGAATGAAAAGATGCCAATCCTTGACAATACAACATACCTTGTGAAGTTGAGGTGGTGTAATCACTTTCATGGGGGCGTACTTGATCTTAAACAGCTGAGTGCCGTAGGGTGGTAGGGAAGCGACCTTATCTCCAGAAAAGTACTCTCCACTAATAGAGGCTGAAAGAGTCACTTCTTGTCCGAACCTGTAGAAAATTATACCATTCTGATGGGGACTAAATCGTAGGGAAAATTAGCTAAACATAATATTGATTTCATATAGTCAATAAATTAGTACATTCACACACACAGGCATGTAATTATAATAATTCGTTCTGTCAAGTAATTCAGCAGAGTTGCTTCTATTTCAAGTATAATTAAAGCTACTATGCTTGTTACATTCTGTTCAAGCAGGAAATATATTGCTGGACGGTTAGTTGAATCAATTCAGATCCACAGAGTTATTGCTTGCTGCTTATAAAGCATTATACTGCTTAACTCAGTTACATTATTTCAAGCTAACAACTTAGCACATTTGTTGTATAAGAATACTTTTTCCCATTATTGCTATGTCTTTAAAGGTCAGGAGAAATCTTTTTGATGAATTCTAGAAAAATCTAAAAAATAATTATTTAACAACTGCTTAAATTTGCATAATATACGTTATGTCTTTCAGCATAAATATACTGACATGAAGCACTTTGTTTTTCAGGCAATAAAATATGCTATCACTGAGCAGCCCAACTGCCCAACAGCCCAACTGCAAAAAATATAGCTGGGGAGCACTGAAAAACTTATCGTAAAAGGCTGAAATTGACAAATTTGATAATGGTTGCTTTATAGGAGAACACTTGAAAATCTCGAGAATCTTTGATAAATTATTTTATGGTGGTAGCAAAAGAAGTGTTGTTTTCTGGTCATTATTTTACAGGAAATTGTCAGATTATCATACCATTTTCCTAAAACAGACTCTTTACTATATTTACAGATTACATTAAACATTTTGAATATTGAAGTTTATTGACTTCATTGTAATTGTTACAAAAATAGAGTACTGTTAAAAGTGAAGTAAAAGTATTTTCAAAAATTAAGGCAATATAATTTGCAATGAAGTTCACATTCAGAACTCATTTTATAGATTTGTTGTAATCAGGGTTAGGAAAGCACTGCCATTACATCCTGCAGCCACCACCTTTTTGTTACTAGTTATAATTATGTAAATTAGGGTTTACTTTGTTTATACACAAGTTTCGCATCACTCTGAATAGTTAGTTAGTGTTCGATTGGACTTGGTACATAGTGAACAATATACTACATCTAAACACAGGAGTAGTCCATTGGAAAATCATATACTAACAAAGTATTGCAGACTCGTAATTCTTCTTTACTGTTGAACTAATGTGTAATAATGTTATTTCAGAATAAGTGCATTACTTGTTGAAGATTGGTATCTCAGTGGTAGCAGTCTGTCTCACAGGGCAGGATAAGGAGATGGTCATCAATGGTGGGGGAACATCTACACAGGTGCCTGACAACTCAACTGTCAACTTTCCGTGGTTTGACAGAGTGCATATGGCCTGTACAAACAATAAAGGACCTTACATGATACTAAAGCATTTTCAGCCACTCTAAATAAATGCTAAAAACCTGATATTTGGTTCTCCATATTAATATTGTTTTATAGGAACAATGATGGAGTGAAACTATTTGTGTAGAGTAATATAACTGTAACATTGGAGAAAAATGTAAAAATGAGTATAGTTACAAGGTCAAATTGAGGGAGCTTTTATGGCAACTGAGCCAGTGGTATTGTTCAATGTTGAGTTTCACTATAACTCTGTTATTAAGAAAATATGTGTTGTCTGTTAACTCCGCGTTCAACTGCTGCCGAATCACTGCTTCTCTACACAACCCCTGGCAGCTTTGGAAATAAATACGTTGAAGTTGATCATTGTGGGCGAGAAACACGCTGCATGTATGATGACTGGCAAATAAAACTGGCAGTATCATTGAAAACATGGCACTTAAAGGTTCCACCTACCTACCTGCTAAGAAACAGGTATTTAATAATGAATGATTTCTAAATTTTTGTATTTTCTAGAAGACAAGTATCATTCCATCAAGTTTAACGAAAAAACTTATAGTACATTTTTATGTTGGTCAGACCAGTCTAGACTTATGAAAAAAATAATGATTAAATAGTTCAGCCTATAGTTTAAGGATCATCTCCATTCTAGAAGACTTAAACTATGTGGATTTAGTTTGAAATATTCAGAATTGAAGACCAAAATTTTTATCAAATTAATAAGGCTAAGTTAGGTTTGAGATTTTAAAGTATTTAGTCGAATAAAACATTATTTTGTGGTTTCAAATTACTTTTAAGTTCTTCTTTGAAGAACTATCACTTTAGCAGTTCAGATTGTTATATCTTATAGGGAGGCTTGGTCTCCCTAGGGATAGAAACCTCTTCCACCAGCGGAGCTAGAATGGTTTATGGATGGTTCTAAATCAAGAAGAGGCAAAGGCCCTGGGATTGTGGGAGTGAGAAGGAGCTGGTCGTCTCTTTGGGTCCTTATCCCACAGTTTTTCAGGCAGAAGTCACAGTCATAGTAGAACAATGCTTGTGAGAATCTTTGTCTATGGTATAAGAGTAGGATGATTAGCATTTTCACAGTAGATAGCCACGCATTAAAGGCATTGGACTCATGTGTGTTCAACTCTAAACTTGTCTGGGATTACTGTCAAATCAGTTTTTCCTATGCCAGAATCAACAATGTGACTTTTTGTTGGATTCCTGGTCATAAGGGGGTCTCTGGGAATGAACGAGCTGATGCCCTGGCCAACTGACAGGGCCTCAACCGTTCTGTGGTATTTCTAGATGTGAATCCTTTGGAGCTGTCTTCAAGTGGGTTCATGCTGAACATGAAAGAAGGTGGAGGTTGCATCCGGGTTTGAGAATGAGCAGAATGGTACTACAGTTGCTTTCACCCAGGGTGGTGTCTGACCTTTCTCTTTAGGTAGATCGGTGTCTTCTCGGGTTGTGGGTATACTTATCTATATATATATATATATACAAATTCAAATACAAGTGACTGACTGATCATATTTTCTTAAAATCTGTAAGAGCTTGGACCATGAAGCTTGGCGCAGACATTATTTATAGCCTCTAAAAGGGGACTAAAAAAATACTTTGGAAAATTCAGCCCCTATGTTAAATATTAAAAACAAAATTTACATGAATTGTGCATGTTGCCTACCTCAATTTAACAAAAGGGCATGCAGACTCCTGTTCGTTTTCTCTAAATCACTGTCTGTCCATGTGATGATTGTTATTATAATCCGCTCCCAAACATATTATAATAAAACACATGATTTCTGCATCCAAAAAGCTATGCTATTAAATAAATATATAAGAATTTTATTTGTCATTCAAGCAATAGACAAAGTCAAATCCACTACATTAAATTGTTGTGGATATAATCTGTGAGACTTGCCCATTTTATCTATATATGTCAACTCCAAATACCATTGACTGACTGATCAAATTTCCTTAAAAACTATAAGGCCTTGGACCATGGAGTAACACACAAATATTCTTTATAGGCTCTAGATGCGCAATAAGAAGGATTTTGTAAAATTCCACGGGGAAATATATTAAATATTAAAAATTAAGTTGAGGTGAAATATTTCTTGTAAAGTTATAAGTAAAATCAATAGTCATTACAAAGATTTTCTCTCTCAATTTATTGGAAAGTTCTCTTTAAACTTAAATATATATTTAAATATTACACTAAAAAAGAAAATCCACAATGAAGGAATAAATTTGATTTGAATATTTTGTATTTTTTTATTTGTACTATAAATAATTTTAAAAACATTTTCTATAAAACAAAGGAAAGTTAAAATACTCATCATTTTGCGTTTCAAAAGAATGGTATTGACAACTAGTAGAGCTGATTGAATTAGCTGACTTTATTTCTCATGCTTCTCACAAACTTCTGAATTAGTACTTTGAGTTTCATCAGTGCATAGATACGCTTTCCTGTGTTTTGCTTTGGGAAGAACAAAAATAATGACTAAATGTTTAGTCTATAATGCAATGAAACGGAATCTTTGCACAGTGTGATGATAGCAATTTGAGGGTTAAATAGGAAGGCAAATATGTTCTATATTTGTTGTGACATCTACTCTTGGATGTATAATAGTTATTATAATCTTCTACACTTCTAGTAGTAAACAAGGTGACAATACCTGACAACAGACGTCAGCCTGTAGTTTCTCTGGTGTATAAGATACTGTAAGAGTGATATTCGAGCCTGGGACACTGTATCCTTCTGCTGGAGATATGGCAAATATTGATTTCTTCACTTCCCACGTGAATCTGAAAAGTAACTCTAGTTTAAAACGCAGCTCTACAAAAAACTTTTTAAAAACCATATCTTTTAAAACTTTATCTACAAAAAGAAAAAAAGCAGCCACGATACCGGAAATCTTTTAGTTGAACTCTTTTTTTTTTCAAAAAAAAAAAACAAGTATAATTATATTGTTGTACAAAGTATATCTCTTTTTATCTAGCATGTCAGGCACTCTGTGAAGAAAAACTCTATCTATTTCAAAGGTAAGTCTGCTTAGTCAGTTTAAATCCTCTAAAATTTCCTTTGTGTGTAAAACACTACCATTGTGAAACATGATCTGGGGAATGAAATCACAGATTTCTCATAGCAAAAGGGAACATTTTTCAGTTACAGCGTTCCAGTGACAATTTTTTTTAGATTCCATGAACACTTAAAGCATAATGCTTGATCTGTGAAATAACTGCATTACCAATAAATGAAACAACAACTTATGCCTTACAAAATGTAAAGGTTATGTAAAGATCAGAGTAATATATTAATAAAAAAGTGACAATTGCTGTTTTATATGAAAAGGTTAAACAATCTGACTCTTCATATCCAGTTTAGAGGAATGGCAAATAGGAAATGAAACATTTTCTGAGTTTAACACTAGCTATAGAACTGTGTGACTGTATGTCAGCTAACAAAAGTTAGATTATCCAGTCTTCTCCCATCAGCCAGAGTATCCAGTTAGGACAGGCACTTTTGTGGGTCATTTTGTAACTCTTGCAAGTCTAAATGCAGCCTCCCAATGATTTTTAAATGCTTTCGTTTCATGGATCCTTTCAGGCATGAAAGGATAAAAAATAAGTTGGGGGACTTCAGTTGGAGGAGTTTAGCTGTGCTCGTAGGGCTCAGATACTAACCTTTCAACAAATAAACGCTATCTGTGTGGCAGGTTGCGTTTACGTGCTAGCCGCTGAGATGAAGGCGCAACAATTGCTTTAATGACTTTAAACTCATGATTTCGATTTGCAGATTAGTATTGACAAATTTTCAAAAACACATTAAACAACACTATAACAACTGAAAAACAAGGATAAGTCCTATTATTGCTATTATTTGGCATTCTCTTATTATTTAATTCCACCACAATCAGCACTGTCATAAAACAGACTGATTTTAGCGAGTGTGATGAGTTATTTGGGCCAATAGGATTCCTGAAAGAAGGATTTTACCCATGAGTCACAGGAAATGTTTTTGGGACGCAGCGCATAACGCTATCCCGCCACCCCTCCCGCCTATCACACACTCAAGGTCACACGCACAGCTAGAGTCTTCGAACTGTACAAAGGCTGAGGAATCATTGACACCCCTGCTTTGCCAGTACGTTGGTGATGAGGAAGGCATTGTAGACTAACAGGTTATTGTGATGTAAACTTCTGAGATTTGCAATCTTTTGTCGAAAGCATTGACTCCTGTGTTTGTCTTTTCATCACATTAACATAAAATTTTGCATTCAAAATTGTACCAGGTGGTTAAAATTCATAATAGACTAGTCCTTTAATATATAAAAAAACAAAATGATCATTTTCCTGATTTGGAATCTGATCATCCTGGCCTTCTTGGAGATTCTTGATGGCTGGGTTATCTTGTTGATTTCTTTTTGTTTCTGTTTGTTTTTGTTGATTTTGTTTTTTTGCCTTGTCACTGGAACACTTCTGACAGAAAAAGCCATCTTAATCATTGCAACAGTCTTGCCAAGTTTAATGCAAAACAGTCTTATGTTCTACACCAAGTGTCACACTGACTTGCAGGGGGTCAAAAAATAACTATCACGAAATGTTTGTCCTTATTCTCCATCTGGTGAAATAAGACTGAGTGACAGAGAATTTGTTATCTGACTTTCCCCTCTACAATTTCCAACCAATCCTGGCTAGTTTTGACTCACATTAACCCATTGCGGATCGTATTGTTTTGGCGCTCGCGGGCACGAATTAATTTACGGTAAGCGGCCGAACGAACAGCAATGGTGCGCCACAGTATCGCTTGCTATTGTATACTAGAAAATTCAGCTGTGAAGGTATTCGTTCAGATGGAATATGGGCCTGCTGAGGTATCCGTGATGTAGGAACGATAAAACGCGAGCAAGGTTCCGGGGTGGCAGGGATGATGTCTGAATCATAGTCTAAATAAAGCGGCTTGGGCGAAGCGATTACAACATCCATGTCTAGACTAACCCCGCTAACATGTACTTCTGCGTCGTTTAGTTCTGTGTCACTAACCTCAAAAGTATTATAATAACAACTGAGGAAGACACCCAATCAGAAGCGCTAAAAAGCAGAGAGTAAACTCATATGAATGATTTTTCAACTTCGACATACAACTGCGATCTGTAGGATATTTATAAAACTTTTTGAAAACTCTAAACGTAGACCGTTGTTAAACATTCTTAGTTGACAAGGGAAGATGATCGCACGATTTATCAGACATTAACAGAACTATTTGGAGGGAAATTTTAAAGCAGACCGCTTTTGCGACCTGAGCTCGTCATCGTGCCGTTAGGCCCGGCCGCTGCGTGACGAGCCCAGCTCGTCAGTGATCCGCAATGGGTTTAAAAGATCACTCACATTAATTTTCACACAATCCCTGCATTACAGTGAATTTTCCTTTTTTGATACCGAGTGAGTATCCTGTGAGCTTGTTTATCTGTACAAGTTGGTCAAACCTATGATATTATCAATGATTAAATTGGTATTGCTGTGATTAAAGAAGTTTAGATATTATATTATGAAACATGAAGTATTCTGAAACTGTATTAGTACCTAGTGAATATAATAACCAGTTTTACCCCACAATATGGAATCTCTCTGTAGAACTCTCACCTGACAGCCAAGTCCCCACTGTTACACAACAGCAGTCTACTAGTAGCTGTGTTTCCCAAGACAGTGCTACCAAATGGTACAAACTGACGGTCCAGGAACACTTTCATTCCAACAGAAACTGGCTCTGACAGTAGACAGCACTCGTGTGTTGTCTTGGAATCTTACACACAACTGAACATAACACATTTTAAATATGCAGAATTATATAATTTATTCCTCATAACAGTGTCATTAAAAAACTTAGTCCATCTAGTATTTTTAAACAAGACATTACATTTTTATACTTACAATCTCAATAAACGCAATATTGTTAATATGATTTTGTTAATATTATTGAAAGTGGTAAAATGTTATTGATGAGTATATTTATAAACATCTGGAATTGTTAAAATCCATCCCACTGACATTACTGTGTGAGTTGATGAACGATACTGACAATAATATTTCAGTAATTATGGAAGCATTAATAGTATTTCCAATACTGCCCCAAACAGTCATTTATACAGACAATAGTAATGTATACACAGGGTATCCCCAAAATGCCTGCTCTAGTGAAACTTGTTCCTATTTCTATACAGTTCTTAGAAGACAACAAAAAAATGGAACAATCATTAAAAAAATCATTAACTTTATTATTCATTAAGTAACAGTCACGTCTGCTTTTATTTTAAAAACATTAGCTAAAAACAAATACAATTAATCCAGGTAAGTATGATTTCAGATTTAATATTATTTCATACACATATCCTGTACGTAGCATTAGTGTATCTCTCAGAACTTTCTGGTCTATAAGAAAATACAATACGAGGATAAAGAGAGAAATTTGACAACTTTTTATAGACAGAAAATCATACTATACAAAATACTTACACTTCATAACTTAATAAATTTTTGTAGAAAGAATAAAAAGAACTAATATAATCAAAGTTTTTACTTTTTTACTTGATTAATGAGACATGATACAGTACATAGTAACATAGGAAATCAATGTCACACTCTTATGTACGCGGATGACACCACCCTGGTCCTAAAAAACTCCAAGTCAGAAAATCTAATCTTGTCTCACTTCAGTAAAAAAAAAAGCATATGAATACTGTAGTAAAAATGATCTGGCAGTAAACACTACAAAGACACTACAAGATTGCTTTTGGAAGGTGAGCAGAGATAGTTGAACACATCCCAAATGTGGAAATGAAGAATCATACTATGTTTTCTGGGTGTTACCCTAGACAAAACCTGACAATGGGTGCCTCACTTGGACAGCCTATGCAAAAAGCTTAACACTGGCTACTTTGCAGCAAAACGCATTGCAAGTTCTTGTGATACAAAACACTGCCAGGACTGGGTACTTTGCAGTTTTTTGAGTCCCATCTCCGCTATGGTCTGGTTGTGTGTGGGGTGGAACCTCAAAGACTAACTTAGAGAGAGTTCCTTAAAATTCAGAAGAAAGCCATCAGAGTCCTAGCAGAAATTACACTACAATGACAGCTGCAGAACAGCATTTAAAACTTTTTAAAATCTTGACTGTTGTGAATCTCTATATTGAAGCAGTGATCTCCAGCACCTGTAAATGAAAACCCTTCAAAAAACATTGATGTCAATCAGTACAACACAAGGGGTGCTGAACTATATCACCTACCGGACCCACCACATGTCACTGTACGAGAGAAAACCAACCTACATTGGAAGAAAACTGCACAACCACCAACCACAGGAGATAAGGAAATTTCAAGGCAAGAACTTCCAGCACATGCTAAGAAAATGGCTTGAAGATCACCCATTCTACTCATTGGAGGAATTCTTTGAACTCAACTAAAACTTTTATATATATTACGCACTGTAAAAAGATATTTTGACACCCTTACAATTCTCCAAGGAATTTGTAAATAAAGATTGTATTGTATTGTATATTTTATATTGTCCCCCCCCCACCCCCCCCCCCCCAATTAAAATCCTTTGTAATTTTAAATTCAAGTGAAGTCTTAATTTTTAGATTTCAAATGCTATTTCAAAAATTATACACAAAAAAGTAATGTGACTTATTTATTACAATAATGTAGTAGTAGGAAGAAAATTGGGAAGACCAAATTTTTAAAGATCTTTTTTTGTTTTAAAGAATTAACATTTTGTAAAGCAATATTTTAAAACACGGAGAACAGTGTACATAAAAGATGAATATCAATAAAAAGAAGTCATGAATAATTCATTCATAATAAAAATTAACTAAAATTACAGTAACAACTCCCTTACTAACCCTAACTCTGGAGTTTCTGAGCTTTCCATCCATTTCACTGTTTTTAGATTATTGTCCCAGCCACCGAAAGGAGCATTACTTTCTTCCTTTAACTGGATTTGAGCCAGCAAACATTTGAGTTCTTTCTGAAAATTGTTGAAGTATTCATTAAGGTTATCAGTTGAGCACTCTGATCTACTACTACTACTAGTTACTTAGTTTTTGTCGATCATGATTTGAAAGAAACAACAGAATATCAACTACAGTATTGCACTTACTTTCTTCAGCACAACGCCAGGCTCGAGACTCTGGAAAGTGACCATGACCTCCTTGCTGGTCTCGGGAGGTAGGTGGCCTACAGTTGGAGAGACAGAGAGCAGGGGTAGCTCTTCAGACCATTGGAAAGCTGCGGTACCAATGGTCTGAGGTTTGGTTCTTCAATACCAACAGATGCCTCACAGTCTCCCCCACGTGGCACGGCCCTATCGTTAATTTGTACTTCAGCGATCGAAGACCTGACCTGTCAAGCACAAATCAGTACCATCATAACTCTGCCATTAAAAGTTTTGAGAAGTAAACAATAGCATCGCAGCTTTTTCCTTTTGTAGTTATTTCCAAAGTATCAATGCCATAAGAAAATGGCCCATAGAATAATATAACGATTTAACCCCTTTCACTTGAATGCTGCCATATAGACTATTTGAAAAACTTAATGGAATTATTACTCTAACTTTTCAGCCTAGTTATCGAGCTTTGATAAAGTTGTTACCTCAATATTAAAAAAAATATATAGAGAATATATTTTTCCGGTTGTGAAGTCACATGAAAGTTTTGTTAAACACTTTGTGAGCAACTGACTACACTGACACAGTTTGAAGTTACGAGTATTATGAATTTTGAATGCTACGCAGTGCTTTTTTTGTGGTGAGTTGTGTTAGTGTTTTATTCCATTTAGATCATTTGAGTTCATTTGCATGCACCTTCTAAACAGAGTATAATAGGTTAAGTTTGGTTTATTTACAACTAAAAACATTCAAGAAATCTCAGATAATAACTATATTTTCACTTTAAAATTTATTTACACACGTATTTATTTAAAAATATCATTTGTATGTGTTTTAGTCATAACTCAAACTTGATGTTTACAGTTTATTTACATTGGCAATACTTTGTGCTATGTCACACAAAAAAATGTAAATAAATAAATTAATAGATGAATAATTTTTAGAATTAAGATATTTTTGTTTCTTATCTGGTAATCTGTGCATTTATATGTACAGCGTATAATTCCATAACAATTTTTTTTTATTTAAAGCTATGCATTTTTGCTAAAAAAATAAATGCAAGACAATAGACAATAGACAATAGACAAAATTCTTTATTCATAATCTTCAAGATTAGAATGGTGTCATAAAGTTTACATGTAATAAAGTTTACGATGGTTGTGTAAGTGTAAATAAGTTAATCCAGTTCTCTCTCTCCAGTTAAGAAATTCTTCAATTGAGTAGAAGGGACGTTCTTGGAGCCATCTGGTTAGTTCCCTTCTGAATTGCTGTTTGTCTGCAGTAATGATTTTTAACTTCAGGCGGTAGTATGTTCAGGAATTTGGCGCCCGTATAAGTAGGTTGCTTCTCAAATAGAGTCAATCTATGAGAGGGAAGTGAGTAATTGTTTTGCTGCTCTTGTGTTGTGTGAATGTACATCTCCTCTTCTTGGTATGTTTTGTTGACTGGTATGGACAGTTACTTCTAATATGAATAGGGCAACTGTTGTTAGAATATTTAAGTTTTTAAAAGCTTCCCTGCATGAATCTATTGGTCCTAATCCTGACATTATGCGGATTGCTTTCTTTTGCAGCACCATGATCCTGTTAGTGTTAGTTTTCGAGGAGCTGCCCCAGATGGCTATACCATATCTCAGGTGGCTTTCAAAGAGAGCGTAGTATGCACATTTAATTTATTTCTGGACTACCAACTTGTTTTAATCTCCTTAGCACATACAATGATGTACTGAGTTTTCCACATAGCTGGTCTATTTGGTCATTCCAGGAGAGAGTTTCGTCTATGACTAGTCCAAGGTACTTTACATTTTGCATTCTTTCAGCCTCTGGTAGTTCCAAAACTTCTCCTTTGCTTCGTCCAAGTATTAGTTGCTGAGTTTTAGTGCTGTTCAGTACTAGATCATTGGCTTGACAATATTCTATTGCCATATTAATAGCTATATATGAGTCTATTTCCAGTCCTGGTGGGCTTTTTGTTTTGTAACAGGAGTACTGTATCGTCAGCATACAATAGCATAGAGCAGTATTCTCTGAGGTAGTCAGGGAAGTCACTAACAAAAATTATATACAGTATGGGGCCCAAAACTGAGCCTTGTGGAACTCCTCTACTGACTGGCAGTGGTGTCGAGGTAGTTTTTGTTGTCACTCCTTGTGTTGTGCTTCTTATTTCTACCGTTTGCATTCTGTCCGTTAGGTAGCTCGTAAACCAGTCAGCAGTTTTCCCTATCACTTCCCCGAGCCTTCAACTTTTTCACAAGTATGTCATGGCTTAAGCAGTCAAAAGCTTTTGTAAAATCCAAGAAAATAGCAGTTGTTGTATCTCCTTTGTCTATTGCTTTTATTAAATATTCGACAATGCTTGTCAGTCCAGTTGATGTAGATTTACCTCCCATAAAGCCATGTTGTTCTTGGGGAAGAAGGTTGTTAGTATTGAGATGGTTTAATAGTCTTGATAACATAATCTTCTCGATAATTTTGGATATTGCAGGCAGTAGGGATATTGGCCGATAGTTACTGGCTTGTGTTGGATCCCCTTTTTTGAGTTTAGGGTACACTTTAGCTAACTTCAATTTTGTTGGGAAGATGCCCTGTGCGAATGACTTATTTATTATGTTGGTCAGAGGTAATATTAGATGATCTTTACATGCTTTAATAAGTTTTAGTGGAGATGTCGTCAAAACCAGCTGAGTTTTTTTTCTGTTTCATTGTCTGTATAGTTTTCCTAACTTCCTGTTCAGTTGTCGGTGAGAGAGTAAGCGTGTCTTGAATGTTGTGTATAGTGGAAGGTCGTTTAACTAGGTGACCGTCATATGTAGCTTGTAGTAGGGTGTTATTAGCGACATTAGCAAAGAATTTATTGAAGTGGTCTGCTACCTTTAAGGGATCTGAAATTAAAGTTCCATTATTGCTAAGTTTTATCGTATCATTACCATTTTTACTTTTGTGTCTCTCCTTATTAATTATATTCCATATTGCCTTGCTTTTATTTTCTGCTTTATTAATGTGTTCAGATGTCTTAAGTTTCCTTTGGTTTTTGAGATGAATGTCGTATTCCCTTTTCTTTTCTGTTGCCTTAGCCTTGTTTTTATGTGAGCCAGTAAGCAGATATTTTTCCTGTGCAGCTAGGAACTGATTTTCGCTTTTCCATTGTCTCTTGGTTAAGTACAGTTGGCTGTTGCGGTTTCCTCTTGCGAGTTCGAGTATGTGGGCATGCTACATCCATGTTATACGTCAGAGTTCTTAAGAATGTGTTATAAGTGTCTTCTATCTACCGTTTCCAATCTAAGAATGTCATTCCAAGTCTCCTGTTTGAGTAACCTATTAAGCAGTTCCAAGTTTCTGTCAGTGAAATGTCTACTATACATAATTTGGTCAAATGGATTGAGCTTGTTGTTGTTCAGTGTCACCAGTTGTCCTGTATGGTCGGATATGAAAGTGTTAATGACATTGACTGTTGGTTTGCAAGGAATTTGATTGGAGCAGACCATATCAATGGAAGTTGCACTGTTCGGGGTGATACGTGTAGGTGGTAGTTGATGTCTTGTGATATTGTATGAATTAAGAGTCTCTTGGAGTTGGTTGTTGTTTCTATTTGTCCTCAAGGCAGTCAATGTTGATGTCACCGATTATCAGTACTGGGCTATTCCATGTAGGTATAGTTTTCTAGCGTGCTAGATAAGATGTCAATGGCTTCGTCCAAATTCGTGTTTGGTCTGTAGATTCCGACAATGTATGTGATTTGTTTTTTTATTGTCAGTTTTATTGCAGACAGCTCACATACAAGTTCCTGGCTATGTATGTTTCTTTCCAGTCCAGAAGCGTAGTTCTTAAGTTCATCTTTCACTAGTATCGCCACTCACCCCCCTTTTTGGTGGTGCTCTCGACAAAAACTCTCTATTAGTGTATAGCCTTCTAGGTTGGTATTTTCTAGATTTGACTTTGAGAGGCCGTGTTCTGTTATTATGAGGACATCTGGATAGGTATTGGTGAGGAGGGTCAGTCATCATATCTATTTTATTTGAGATTCGATCTGTATTTTGATGTAGTATTGTTAGTGAAGTGTCTTTTTTTGTAGAAATTGTGGGTCTTTCCTTTTTTTTGGATGCTGCATCTGTTGGTTTTTGTTTATTTAGGATATTTTTGGGAGGAGTAGATTGGTTTCTAGCAGGTTTAATTTTGTTAACTCTATGTTGCGTATTGGGGTAGGAGCAGGGTATGGTCTTGTCTTGCATCATGATCCGGTTTGGTGTTGTGTTATGTATTTTTCTGTGTCATGTGGTGGTCTTCTAAAAAATGAGTTGAAGCGCTGGTATCTGGAATTTTGTCTTGAGCAACGTCTGGTAGTTTGATTGTTTTTTCTTGTCACTTCTTGTAGGTGTTCCATTAAAAATTCTTCAAGCGTTATACCTTTAAGTTGTGTTGCTGTAATTGGGGGCCTATTTTGTACACGGAAAGTACCAAACTCTTTGGCAATTTTATTGGCTGGTGTTTTTTTGATGGTTTCATTTTTGTGTCTCTTTATTTCTTGGAGTTCTTTATTTTTTGCTACCTGTAGCGAGATACTGAAGATATTTTGTTTCTTAGATCCTTGTTTTTAAAATTTTTTATTCGTGCAATTTGGTGATAGAGGTTTTTTAGCTGGAGATGTTTTGTAAGTTAGCCCTGCAGGTGTCATTGTGTTTTGTAGTTTGCATTGCAAATCATTTATTGTTGACTCCATGTGGTCATGTCGACATTTTAGCTTGGTTAGTTCGAACCAGGATATGTGATGTATCGCTTGGTTTAGGGGTGTCAAGATTTTTCGTCTGGGTTTCCGGAGTCAATGGCAGTAGCTTCTTCTTTATTGTAGATATATTTTTTTGTACTGTTTAATTTTTTAATGCTGTTTTCAAGCTGTTTGATTTTTCCTTCAAGGATACCGATAATTTTTTCTTTGCTTGCGTCTTGTTCTTCAAATGTTTTTTCTAATGCAACTTGTAATTGTTTCTCTTTCAGTAGTTGGTCCTCAATTTCTGTTAGTGCATCAGTTAGCATGGCATTTCTACTGAGTAGGGATTCATTTTGCGACTCAAGTTCCTCTATCTTAGCTTGATATGTTAGTTCTGACAAAGTATTTAGGTTGGAGATCTGTTTTGCCAGTTGGGAATTTCTTAGTGTTAAAGCATGTAGGTCCTGCCTGAGTTTGTTGTTTTCTGCGAGTAGGGCATTTCCTGCTTCAGCAGCTAATGTTAGAGAGGTTTCTAAGTCATCTGTATTTTCAAAATGTTGTATTTTAGTATGAACATCTTCCATCGTAGATTGTGGTTGAGTGGAAGTGTTATTTTCTAACAGGTTCTCAAGCTTTGTTTCAATAGTGTTATTACATTTGCAATTTACAAACAGCCAAGTTTCTATTTCTATTTTATAAAGTTTTTTGATTTTGCTATCTGACCAATTCAGACATTTAGAGTGGAACCAGCTTTTACAATTGCCTGTACACAATATGCCTTTATATCTCACTCCGATAGAGCAGATTCCACAAGGAAAAGATGACATAATGCCTTCACTTTTATGGGATCCGCCTGTAGTACACTAGTGCTTCTCAGTTGTGATAAAAAATGGTAAACAGTTTTTTATTCTAGCTTTGGCTGATTGCTGTTGTCCTGATGAATAAAATGGTAAACAGTTTTTTATTCTAGCTTTGACTGATTGCTGTTGTCCTGATGAATAAAATGGTAAACAGTTTTTTATTCTAGCTTTGGCTGATTGCTGTTGTCCTGATGAATAAAATGGTAAACAGTTTTTTATTCTAGCTTTGGCTGATTGCTGTTGTCCTGATGAATAAAATGGTAAACAGTTTTTTATTCTAGCTTTGGCTGACTGCTGTTGTCCTGATGAATAAAATGGTAAACAGTTTTTTATTCTAGCTTTGGCTGATTGCTGTTGTCCTGATGAATAAAATGGTAAACAGTTTTTTATTCTAGCTTTGGCTGATTGCTGTTGTCCTGATGAATAAAATGGTAAACAGTTTTTTATTCTAGCTTTGGCTGATTGCTGTTGTCCTGATGAATAAAATGGTAAACAGTTTTTTATTCTAGCTTTGGCTGATTGCTGTTGTCCTGATGAATAAAATGGTAAACAGTTTTTTATTCTAGCTTTGGCTGATTGCTGTTGTCCTGATGAATAAAATGGTAAACAGTTTTTTATTCTAGCTTTGGCTGATTGCTGTTGTCCTGATGAATAAAATGGTAAACAGTTTTTTATTCTAGCTTTGCCTGATTGCTGTTGTCCTGATGAATAAAATGGTAAACAGTTTTTTATTCTAGCTTTGACTGATTGCTGTTGTCATGATGAATAAAATGGTAAACAGTTTTTTATTCTAGCTTTGACTGATTGCTGTTGTCATGATGAATAAAATGGTAAACAGTTTTTTATTCTAGCTTTGGCTGATTGCTGTTGTCCTGATGAATAAAATGGTAAACAGTTTTTTTTAATTCTAGCTTTGGCTGATTGCTGTTGTCCTGATGAATAAAATGGTAAACAGTTTTTTTATTCTAGCTTTGGCTGATTGCTGTTGTCCTGATGAATAAAATGGTAAACAGTTTTTTATTCTAGCTTTGCCTGATTGCTGTTGTCCTGATGAATAAAATGGTAAACAGTTTTTTATTCTAGCTTTGACTGATTGCTGTTGTCATGATGAATAAAATGGTAAACAGTTTTTTATTCTAGCTTTGGCTGATTGCTGTTGTCCTGATGAATAAAATGGGTAAAACAGTTTTTTTTATTCTAGCTTTGGCTGATTGCTGTTGTCCTGATGAATAAAATGGTAAACAGTTTTTTATTCTAGCTTTGGCTGATTGCTGTTGTCCTGATGAATAAAATGGTAAACAGTTTTTTATTCTAGCTTTGCCTGATTGCTGTTGTCCTGATGAATAAAATGGTAAACAGTTTTTTATTCTAGCTTTGGCTGATTGCTGTTGTCCTGATGAATAAAATGGTAAACAGTTTTTTATTGTAGCTTTGACTGATTGCTGTTGTCATGATGAATAAAATGTTGTATTAATACTTAATTAATAAAAAGAAGTGTACAATTTTTTGTTTGATTTTGAGGAGTAATCTAGTTCCTTGTCAAGTAGAAAGATCCAGACAGCCTAAACTAGATAGGTGATGGAAGTCAGATGTAGATAAATAACAGCCGAGTGTTGGTGCCGTTGTCAGTTGCACAGTCAGCAGCTCAAGGTCAGTGCTCCAGCAGCAGTATGGTAGGTCAAGTGAGGAGTTTGCTGATGTTTGCACAGTCAGCGATGTTTGTTGTTAGCACCTCACGACTACTTGTCTGTGTAGTTCATACATTGATATATTACCACACAGTTTCAAAGTAGGTCACTGTATGACGCGTGTACTGTTCCATATGGTATGTCTAATTTTTATAGGCTTGTGCATTCATGGTATAAATTAAATATTTTGCAGATATCATTAATATTGATAAATAATTGTTTTGTAGTGAACGTTTATGCTTAAGATTCATTAATTTAAGTAGCTTGAAATTTTTGTTCCTTGAATAAAAGTATTCTTAAGTTCTTCTAAGTGTAGTTTTTTTTGTAAATAAATGGACTTACAGTTTAAAGGTTGTGTTTGTTGTACAGTATCAAGTATCAAGTACAGGGGAACAAGGCTCAGGATATTCATGTGGAAGGGACTATGTTAAATATTTTATAAATTTTTATCAATTGCATTAAATGTTTCGTGAGTAATGTATTCTATATACTTATTAAATATTGTCTGAAATGGACTATCTGTTGTTTAGAAAAAATTGAATTAATTTTTTTGAATTTAGACTTTTGCTGTCTAAAGGTTCTTTTGTAGTATAAATAGTAATAAATTATGCAATTTCAGTACATATTATGTATTCCCTAAAATAGATATATCGGTGTCATTAAAATATAAACACGATATTCAGACTGCATTCCCAATCAATGTGAATAAATTAGACTGAACAGTATTGTTGATTTTTTAATATTAGCATCAGTTAATGTTCAAACAAGATATAAATATTGCTTACTAAACAACTTTGATTGAAATTACACTACAACAGTTGATCATTGTTTAAATACCCTAAAAATAACAATGTTTTATTAAAAGTATAAACCTAAAAAAAATAAACTGTAAATCATTTCAACTATCATTAAGTGAAAGCACAGCTTGCAAACCGCAACAAACAGGTGGTTTAACTTTAGCTTTAGATTTATATTTTGTAGTGATTTAGTATTAGAAAATAAGGAGTCTGATTCCACATTTATTACAAAAGTAAAACTTTGTACATCACCTCCTTCTAAAGGCCTAAAAGATGTTAACATCACCTTCGGACCATTGTTTCATTAGGTTCAACCTAGAGGTGGAAATAGATTTAGGGTTCATAATTCTACTAACTGAAGGGGATATAGAATGTCCCTATCAATAGAGTTGGTGTAAATAAAACCTTATCAGAAAAACGAGTTTGAACTGGAAAGACTGGCACCATTGGTAAAATACCATTATAAAGACCTATGAGAAAAACAGCTCCCTTAGAAACAACAGGCTAAACTAATGTGTGTCTTTGTGAACAAGGAGGGAAAAAATAAAGGCATGTTGGAATGCCTCACTCAAGATGCCCCAAACTTTTCTATGCAACTGTTGTCATAGGGAAGGTCAAGGATTAACCCATCAAAAACAAGTATAATAACCTTCACCAGAAAGAGGAAATTCCAGCTTGCACAACCTATTCTGGAAGATACTAGAATATTACAATGTTGTCAAGTATCTAGGAGAAGTTCTAGAAAGCATTTTATGCTAACATGGAATCCACATATCCAAAACATTTTATCCAAAGCGACAAAGGCCCTTGGGGCCTGCAAAAAGACTCTGGATTTAAATGGGACTGAAACCTAAAATGATATATTGGATGTATATAAAACCATAATAAAACCAATGGACACACATATGCTGCTCTAGTGTGGTGGCCGAAAGAAGAACAAAAAACAGTTGCCAAGAGGCTGCAGAGTCTTCAAAGGTTAGCTTGTGTAAGAATTACCGGGGCAATGAGCTCCTGTCCAACTTTAGCACTTGAAGCAGTTTTGACATACACTCCTCTGGGACAGGAGATGAAGATGATAGCCGCATTAAGTGCAATGAAGCTTCTGAGTAAAAACGTGATTAAGCCTACCTCCTCAGAAGGACACATGAAAACTCAGGAATTTCCTGAGGCTGAAATGTTAACCTATGTATCAGAGAGTATGGTTATGAAATACTCCTTTGAAAACCCATATTTAGTCTATTAAATATGGGGGAAAATGCAGAAATAAGGAGGCCAACCCTACAAAGTAAGGGAGTCCAGAAGTATTACACGGATGAATCACACATTGACTCTAGGGCAGGATTTGCTATATACGAACCAGGAGTAAACTTAGCAGTGTCCCCGAGAAAACACGACACAGTGTTTCCACGACAAGTGGAAATCAAGGCAATAGAATCATGTGCCAGAAGATGTACAAATGAGGCCAATAATAGGGGCAGAATATTTAATCCTCTCAGATAGTCAGGCTGCACTAAAGGCACTCCTTTGACTCTAAAGCAGTATGGGAATGCAAGAATGTACTATAAGAACTGGTAAGGAGGATTAAAGTACACTGTTAGGTACCAGGCCACGTGGGCATTCAGAAAAAAAAAGATACTCTTACCGAAATAGGTACAGAAACTCTCATGGTAGGACAAGAGCCAGGCTGTGGAGTAGTTTTTTTTTACAGTAAAGCCCTAGTTAACGGTAGGGAAGAGGATTACATCCTTAAACTGGAAAAAGGTCTCTGGCATAAAACATCTAAAATGTTTATCTCTTCTTATGCTAAAGGGTGGTCAGCTCTCCTAGAACAATAAGGAGGATATATGATTGATATTAGGAATAATGACAAGGCCTTGCTCCCTCAATAACCTTAAAACCTCTCTTTTGTTGCCCACCATTATTGTCTTCCACCTAAATTGTGGTTTTCATATAATATGGTTAGTCCAGATAAACCCCTCTTTGTTTTGTTTTAATAAAAGGTGTCACATGAGGCGTTCTTTGTAAAGCTGTTGCTATTTTTTAAACTTGACAGAATGTTTTCCCATATTAAAAATTTGTACTATTATTTATTTAACAATAAAGTTAGTACTTTTAATTTTTGAATGCCTTAGATTTTTAGTTATAAGTTTGTCAGCCTTTAGCAAGCAAGGGCCACCAAGCAATTATTGGTCCTCATCGAAGCTAACACGTTAATAAATGTTTATAGATGCTTACACTACTAAATTTTAAAATAAGTTTGACTATTGTAGTAATGTTGAATTATGTAAAAGCAAATACACAAAGAAAAGCTAAAAATACATTCAAATTAAACATAATTTTATTAGCACAAAAATGGTTAGATAATGCGGCCAATAGTTCTTATTGAAAATTAGAGATTGTATTTATTATATTACTAGATTGATTTGAAATTAATAATTTCACACTTTCCATGAACACGAAGACCAACAGCAACTTAAGGAGCTATACATTTTGGATGACTTACAATCTTTGTTGTAAAAACTATGGCCAATATCACAGCCAGATATGAACTCTTGATATTGCAGAAAGTAGTGATTGCCCTTAGTAGAACGTCAAAACTAACGTAAGATACCATCTCCTCTGTGGAACCGCAAAGATGAAGACTTCCATCGTAGACGGCCACCACTCATAATTTAGCTCCAAGTAGATACTCCCATCTGTGGAACCGCAAAGATGAAGACTTCCATCGTAGACGGCCACCACTCATAATTTAGCTCCAAGTAGATACTCCCATCTGTGGAACCGCAAAGATGAAGACTTCCATCGTAGACGGCCACCACTCATAATTTAGCTCCAAGTAGATACTCCCATCTGTGGAACCGCAAAGATGAAGACTTCCATCGTAGACGGCCACCACTCATAATTTAGCTCCAAGTAGATACTCCCATCTGTGGAACCGCAAAGATGAAGACTTCCATCGTAGACGGCCACCACTCATAATTTAGCTCCAAGTAGATACTCCCATCTGTGGAACCGCAAAGATGAAGACTTCCATCGTAGACGGCCACCACTCATAATTTAGCTCCAAGTAGATACTCCCATCTGTGGAACCGCAAAGATGAAGACTTCCATCGTAGACGGCCACCACTCATAATTTAGCTCCAAGTAGATACTCCCATCTGTGGAACCGCAAAGATGAAGACTTCCATCGTAGACGGCCACCACTCATAATTTAGCTCCAAGTAGATACTCCCATCTGTGGAACCGCAAAGATGAAGACTTCCATCGTAGACGGCCACCACTCATAATTTAGCTCCAAGTAGATACTCCCATCTGTGGAACCGCAAAGATGAAGACTTCCATCGTAGACGGCCACCACTCATAATTTAGCTCCAAGTAGATACTCCCATCTGTGGAACCGCAAAGATGAAGACTTCCATCGTAGACGGCCACCACTCATAATTTAGCTCCAAGTAGATACTCCCATCTGTGGAACCGCAAAGATGAAGACTTCCATCGTAGACGGCCACCACTCATAATTTAGCTCCAAGTAGATACTCCCATCTGTGGAACCGCAAAGATGAAGACTTCCATCGTAGACGGCCACCACTCATAATTTAGCTCCAAGTAGATACTCCCATCTGTGGAACCGCAAAGATGAAGACTTCCATCGTAGACGGCCACCACTCATAATTTAGCTCCAAGTAGATACTCCCATCTGTGGAACCGCAAAGATGAAGACTTCCATCGTAGACGGCCACCACTCATAATTTAGCTCCAAGTAGATACTCCCATCTGTGGAACCGCAAAGATGAAGACTTCCATCGTAGACGGCCACCACTCATAATTTAGCTCCAAGTACATACTCGCCTCTGTGGAACCGCAAAGATGGAGACTTCCATCGTAGACGGCCACCACTCAAAATTTGGCTCCAAGTACATAGATACTCTCCTCTGTGGAGCCGCAAAGATGAAGACTTCCATCGTAGACGGCCATAGCTCAGAATTCATCTCCAAGTGGCGTACATCTTCAATAGAACTGGTGTTACTACCAGTGTAGTCGCTATTGGTCAAATTTTTGTATTGAATTTTGAATCAGCAGTGGTAAATTTAATAAATCTTGTTACTAGAAAAAGTTTCTTTAAACTTCAAATTCTCTGTTTTTAAATCAAATTATTAAAAAATATGGCACTATAATAACTGCTAAAATTTAATTTTAATAGAAACATGCTTTCAATTATTTAGAATTTCAAGTGATAATTTACTAAATTACTACCATGGTAACAAAACTGTTGGATTGTTGAGCACAGTATCAACTTAGTTTTATTTGGTTTTAAAACAATCCACCCCCATGAAGATTTATAGTCATGATATTTACACATGTAAAGTAACATAGATTTCAGGGAGTGGAAGGGGTAAACATTATTTGTAACAAACAACTTCAAAGATCCCTAGACTCAATCCATATAAATCATACATATTTACACATGTAAAGTAACATAGATTTCAGGGAGTGGAAGGGGTAAACATTATTTGTAACAAACAACTTCAAAGATCCCTAGACTCAAACAATCCATATAAATCATACATATTTACACATATATTATGAAAATACAAAATTGTTGGTGTAAACAGACTATATATTTTTCTATAAAAACATTATTATGAAATAACAACCTTATAGAACTCAAAATACTGGAATTAGAAACTTGTATAAATGTTAAAAATTTAAATTATAATACGAGTATAGTAATTCTTTGTTTAAAGTTTGTTATTGACAAGGTTTGAAAGGACAACAGGATTTCAGACCTTTGCCATCGTTATAGGTTACAAAAGGTATAACACAACGTTTCGAGGTTTGGAATCTAACCTCTTCGTCAGGTGGGGAAGGTATTAATACACACAAAAATAAAAAAAAATAAAATAAAAAAAAAAAGGGAAAGGGGTTCAAACATACCCAAGAGCTAAGTCCAGCTTCTAGAAAATTCTAGAAGTCCAGGCATTATCACTGTACAGACCTGAGTTCAGCCATCAAATATAATATTTGAGAGATTTTTACTAACTTTAATATTTTTATATTATATTTCCTGTGCTCAGGACTATTAGTTGATGTTACTGAATTGGGGAGATTGCCGAGGTGAAGTTGTTTGTTGCGTGTTAGCCAAGTCTGAAGCTATACTGCAGAGTAATATGTTGGTGTGTAGTCCAGTTGTCCCATCCACTTCTCCGCCCCCACAATCACTCCAGTTAATTTTCAGACCAGTGTCTGACCATTTCTTTAAATAATTGTTTACTGGTTTAATATGTCTAACCTTACGTTGTAAGGTTTTATATCTAAAGATCAGAATCGATCTAGTTCTTGAAGATTCGGGTTTCTTTTGTTATAACACATTACAATGGCAAATACCCATGATTAAAACATCCTTTGATATTATCCGTAGACAATAATAAACTTTAAAACTAACAAATTTGTGAAGTAAAAACTGAGGTGCTCATTCCTTTTTCTGATGTGGAGTCTCGTGGGGCTGCAGCATTAGACATGAAAGCTGAGAACTTAGCACCACCCGACCCACTGGGACATCTAACACTGAAGGAGGCTGATGCCATAAGGCGGATTTGTTCTGGTTTCCTGAAGTGTTGACAACTAAATCTTGGAATATGAGATACGTCTTACAGACACCTGTCCCGTGTGTTCACATCCATATAAACTTGCTCCACCCAAGATGGAAATTCTTAGATATGATTAATGAATTACTTAAAAGTGGGGTGAACGAGCTGCCTTGCTAAAGTTTTTCCAGTCCAGCTTTCCTAGTGCCAAAACCTAATGGCAAGTCCAGATTGGTCCTTGATTATCGCAAGCTCAATGCTCAGATTGAAATTGACTCTGTGCCTCTCCCCGATTTGCATTCTGCTTTCAACTGGTTCGGTAAGGCCAAGTATTTCTCAATTTTCAACCTTAATCAGGCTTATAATCAGATTCCTCTAAAGTACGAGTCTCGACCTCTAACTGCCTTTTGCGTGCCTTGGAATTTATACCAGTTCACTCGATTGCCAATGGGCTTGGCTGTGGGGGCCCAAACACTTACCAGGATTCTATCTTTCATGATGTCAAATTTAAGTTCGTTTTCAACTATCTAGATGATCTACTCGTGTACAATGAGAGTTTTGAGGAGTACTTGACTCATCTAGAGGAAGTTCTAACTAGGCTGTATAAGTCTGGCCTTACTGTCAATCCTGAAAAGGTGAGTTTCGCTCAGTCTGAAATTTGGTTTCTTCGTCATCTTGTCTCTTCTTGAGGTGTAAGTATAGATCCAGAAAGAACCCAGGCAATCAGGGAGTTTCCTCCTCCTAAAGATGCCAAGGGTGTTGCCCGTTTTGTGGGAATGATTAATTATTATTGTCGTTTCATCCCCAATGTTGCTGAAGTGGCGGCCCCTCTGAACTCTCTTAGAAAAAAGGGTGCCAAGTTTGAGTGGGGTGAAGCGCAACAGACTGCCTTTGAGTTGTTGAAAGAGGCAGTGATGCAGCCTCCAGTGGCTATGCCTGATTTTAGTCGTAAGTTCGTCTTGCAAACTAATGCTTCCTCCTTAGCCGTTGCAGCGGTATTGTCGCAAGAAATAGATGGTATCCGGCAGCCCACTGCTTATGCTTCACGCATGTTAACTCCTTGTGAGAAAAAGAGTTGTTCTGTTTATAAACTGGAATGTTTGGCTGTCATGTTTAGAATTAACAAGTTTAGGTGTTACCTAGAACATAAGGAACTTTTGTTGGAAACCGACAACTAGGCACTTTATTGGCTCCTTGCTCACCCCCATCAGCTTGGGAAAAATTGGTCGCTGGGTAGTCCAAATTCCTTCCTTTAAGTTCTTGGTGCAGCACGTGCGAGGCACCCAAAATATAATAGCGGACACTCTGTCACACATGTATCACATGTCCAACAACCACCAGAATTTATCTGAGCCGACATGTTGTGCCGTGCTCTTAGACTTTCCTCTTGCATTTTCGGACATTGTTCCACATCACCACAAAGACCCCGAGTTGACTGCTATTATCAATGAGCTTCAAAACGGAGGTGCCCACCCTCCTTATTTTCTGCACCGAGGTGCTCTATGCTGCCGTGACAGGCAGTAGAGAAAACCAAAGTTAGTACTGCCAAGTTTCCTTGAACCGATGGTATTTCAATATTTTCATTCTTCTCCTGTGGGCGGACACCAAGGAATTCATAAGACCATCGCGATGATTAGGGATCAGTTCATCTGGAAAGGTATGGACCGGGATGTTGCGGTTCGAGTACGTTCTTGCGAATTGTGCTAGCTAAGCAAACCCGCTCAAAATACCAATTTAGATCTTTTGTCATCTGAGGTGGCGAAAAAACCATTGGAGAAGGTTTTTATTGACTATGTTGGGCCTTTCCCACGTAGCAAGTCTGGGAATAAATTCCTGCTTGTTTGTGTTGATGCCTTCTCCAAGTTTGTTTGGTTATTCCCATTGCGGAGTGCCACAGCGCAGCTCACGGTGCAAGTTCAAGTTCAAAAATTCTTTATTAGTAGTAAATTACAGTACAATACATACATTTCATGTGCTATGTATAGCACATGCGAAATGAAAAACATCGTTTAATTTAATTTTATATTGTCTTTCGTATTGTTGGCAATTAGTCCTTTACATTTACTTATTTGCTGGTGCAGCTACCATTCCATAACTCAATCCCACAATTACAACCTTACAAACTAAATAACAGTGAATATTATTAATACTAACAGATTTCTATAACCTCTAATTCCATTACAATAACAACAAATACTTTCTTTAACAAAACCAGAAAAAATCTATAATGACTTATACATTACAACATTATAAATAACACATGTCTAAATAAATAAATAAACAGGAAAAACACATACAAATTTATAGAAATACATTCAGGAAACGTGCTTTTCTGTTAATATAAATCTATATAAAAATCTATAAAACAATCCATATTTAACAATCTATATTTAACAAATATAAAAACAATTATTAGATAGTACAAATCATATTATATAAATAAATATAAATTATATACATATATATATATATATATATATATATATATATATATATATATATATATATATATATTGAATTTAGGTTTCTGTTCCATTAATATATAATTTCCAAAATGTGATACGAATTCATTAAAACATTTTATTCCTGAATAACAAAACTGTTTCCTTCCTATCTCTTTGAAATAAATGGGAGTCTCAATAGCAATTACATTAGATAAGCGAGTACTCACAGGACATGTCCTCAACTTATATCTCTCCATATTCTTTCTAATATACATAATTGAGCTCAATTTGTATAACTGAGAAAAGGTCAGAATATGTTCTTGTTTGAAGAGATGTGAAACGCTATCAAATTTTTTTAGATGGTACACATTATGTACTGCAAACCTCTGCAATAATATTACCTGTTTCAAAATTTTTTCATAAGTAGCACCATAATAGATAATCCCGTATTTCATCGTACTTTCAAACCATGAGAAGTATAGTTTCTTCAAATGCTGTGGTTTTAGAAATCCCCTCATATGGTACAGTGAGTAATTAATTTTTCTTAGTTTGCCGATAAGATAATTTGCATAACAGTCCCATTTTAAATTTCTATCAATTACTAATCCTAGGTATTTCACACTATTTACAACTTCAATCCTCTCACACACACACCCATACAGACACAAATGCTTATGACAACAAAAATCATTCTCTCTTTGCAATTCCTCACACTTTGTATCTCTGTCATAAAATAATAAACACTTGGACTTGCTACTGTTTATAATTAACTTATTCTGAGTTAGCCACCTGGAAATAACAGACAAGTCCTGAGATCATTTATGTTTTAGGGTGCTTCTGTCATAAGCAGAGCAAACTATGGCCGTGTCATCAGCATATGCAAATATTGAGGAGTATAGCGGTATACATAGTAACTCATTTATAAATATAATAAACATGAGGGGGCCCAACACTCCCCCCTGTGCAATTCCGTGTCTTAAATTTAATTTACCACTATGTACACCACCAACTTTTACTACCTGCGTCCTACAATTACAAAAAGATTCAAGCCACTTGAATGCATCGCCACCGATTCCATACACTTTAATTTTATTTAACAGTATATCCAATATCCACTAAGTCAAAAGCTATCTGAAAATCTAAATAAATAGATAAAACCTTTTTATTTTTATTAATTAAATCCGCTATGCATTTAACATGATTTTCAATGGCTAAGTCTGTTCCTCTGCCTGGTAAAAATCCAAATTGTTGACTCGAAAACAAATTTCTACATAAAAAATAATCCAGAATCTGGTCTTTAACTATTACTTCAAAAATCTTTGCTACTGTATTAATCAATGAGATCGGTCTATAAGAGGAAATTTGGGAGGGATTCCCTGGTCTTGTGGTATCTGTATTGGAGGGTTTTGAAACTCACTGTAGCACTTTAGCAACCTTGTGCGATCTCACAAAGGCGTTTGACTGTGTTCCGCACGAGACTCTTCTCAAAAAATTACATTATTACGGCATAAGTGGTGTGGAGCTAAATCTTTTTCAGTCTTTTTTAAGCAGTCGCACTCAGAGAGTTTGTATTGGCAGCAAACTGTCTGAAACAGTAGATATAAATTGCGGAGTACCACAGGGATCGGTCTTGGGCCCTTTTTTTGTTTCTTGTACATATAAATGATTTGCCTGTAAATGTTAATTGTAATTCTGTTGTATTTGCCGATGACTCAACTTTTTTTCTGTAGAAACAAGCTAGAGATGCTATCTGGTATAATGGATAATTATATTACTGAAAGTTCCATTTGGTTTCAGTCTAACGGTCTTATGCTAAACCAGTCTAAGACTCAATCTATAATTTTTAGTTTATGTAATCGTGAAACTGACTTAGGCTTTAAGATTAATGATAGTGTCAAATTATTAGGTATAACCTTAGATTCTAAATTAGCTTGGAATGCCCATGTAAATAATGTTTCTGTCAAGCTCTCCAGAGTAATTTATTTACTTAGACAAATTAGAAAGCTTGTCCCAAAACAATATGTAATCAATGCATACTATGCTTTTTTTAATAGTATAATTTCTTATGGTATTATTCTTTGGGGAAACTGCAGTGATGTACAGAGAATCTTAATTCTACAAAAGAAAGCTTTAAGAATTTTAACAAACTCTCCTTATAGGGCACATTGCAAACCTCTTTTTGTTCAAGAAGGTATTCTTACTGTGATAAATCTGTATATATTTGTTTGTTTATGTAATGTTAAGAATAACTTGCAGGACTATTGCACGAGAAATGAATTTCATCATTACCATACTAGATTTAATGCACTGTTAGATTTACCATATGTTAGGTTAGCAAAAACTCAAGCATCACATAAAGTTATAAGCATCAAATTTTTTAATAGATTACCTTCTAGTGCCCGATCTGTGCCTATAAGTAGATTTAAAAGAGTGTTATATGCCTGGTTAAAAGAAAACCCATTTTATCATGTACAAGAATTTTTTAATATGCCTGACATTGATGTTATTTTTTTAAGTCTATATGTTATGTGCCTTTTAAAGTTTTATTGCTACATGTTGTGTTTTTAAAGTAGTCTAGTCATTGTAGTTTATAACGAAAAGGTTTTAATCATAACTTAGGCTGTGACGATGTCTATTGCACTGTTTCTTGTGTTGAATGACAAATAAATTTTCTGATTTCTGATTTAAAAATGGGAATAACACAAGCAATTTTAAATACAACCTGTTCTAGTGACTTGCTGTAAATATTAAAAAGAAGTGGGAGAAATATATCTATATTTTTTTTAATAGTTAGTATACTTATTCCATCCACGCCACAACTTTTTTTATTCTGAATTTTATTTATAACTTCAAGAATGCCGTCATAAGTTACAGAAAACGATTGCAGTACTATACTATTATCACAATTATCAGGCTTATCACATACAAACATATCACAGCCAAAATTTTGCTCCCTCAAATGTGTAGTAACATTCACATAATAATCATTGAAACTGTCAACCACAAATCTCTCATTACCACTTACCCTAACCATCGAATTTTCACATTGTACACATGTTATACTGGATTTATTTTTCTAACATAATATTTCTAACAATTTGCCAATATTTCTTTGTGTTACCTGTGTTTCCGTCAATCAAAGATGAATAATAATCTAATTTGGCTTTTCTTAATTTATTACGGACAAATTTTGAAAATTCTTTAAATTGTAGTAAAAAATTATTATCATTCCCGTTACTAGAACACAATTTATATAGGTAATTCTTTCTGTTAACTAAGCCAATCAAGTAATCATTTATCCAAGGACTACGCTTTCTGTTTTTACTATTTAATTTTTTTAATTTACATGAATCATTGTAACACAAATTATAAATATCATAGAATGAAGCAACAGCAGCATTTATATCAGTATGTTCATAAACAGACTGCCAATCCACCTGAATCAATTTCTTCCGCAGCAGGTTGTAATCAACTACCCTACAAAATCTATTTTGGTTGCAATTATTTATTTTTATGTTTGTATTTAAAATTTCTATTTTTAAAGCATAATGGTTAGTAATAGTTGTCTTCAAAACATGGCAATTAATATCAATCGGCTTAGAATTACGAACCAATACATGATCAAGACATGACTGACTATTTTTAAATACTCTGGTTGGTTCATTAACATAATTCTCAAAACCATATGACGAATACATATCAATATAGTTTTGCCCAGACACAGAGTCCTTTAAAGTACAAATGTTGATATCTCCTATAATTAAGATTGGATCATTTGGCATATCCAGAAGTTTTTCAAAATTTTCTTTTAGCTTGGAAAATGGGAACTTACAGGACCTTTAGATTGCCAAAATTGTTAGTCTAAACCTACTACAGACAGACAGTTCTAGTTTTATGATTTCAGCAGTAGGCAGCCCAGGCGGAGACAATAGCTGGTGGTCAAAGGTGAGTTGAGAATCAATGTACACTAGTACTCCCCCAGCCTTGTTATCTTGTCTCGGTTCCATGATCACGTTGTAACCTGGGATGTAATACTTTTCCTCTTCACCAGACTTAGCCCATATTTCAGTTAAAATAATCACATTATAGCTTATACCCGCTGAAGCCAGAAACACCAGAAATTCACTAAAGTTTTTACGGACACTTCTTATGTTTATATGGAATATCTTTAAACTGTTCAAAACATTTTGTGTAGGCATATATGGTTTCTATATTAGTTTGAAAAACAAAAATTTCGTTCGTCTGTCTGTAAACAATCTTAATTTATCTTATGCAATAATTTATCTAGATCAGCACGGGAGCGGAGCGGATATGAACAATTATTTCATTGCCAGATTTTCTAATCAGAACCTTTCCTTCCTTAAACCATACATATTGATATCCAACATCTTTTAGGTTCTTAGTATAGTATAATATAGTATAAGTTCTTTATTGTATGCAGTCAGATGTTCATTGATGTAAACTTTCGATTCAGGCGCTTCAGCAACAAAATTGGTAGATTTAAGCAAATTCCTTTTTTCTTTAGCCTTTGCAAGGACAAGGTTTCGCTTTTGGCGGTTAGAAAATTGCAAAATAATAGGTTTTTGTCGGTTTTTGTTACGTTGAGTAGGAACTCTGTGCCCTGCCTGAATGTCCAACTCATAATCGATAGGGACATCAAGAGATTTCACAGCTTGAGATTTTCACTAAATGGAAGATCTCAAGCTGTGGAGTTACAATCTACCACATCCGGTGTCACAAGCACAGTCAGATCTAATCTGCAACCAATTACCAGAGGAGTTCCTCAGGGATCTGTGCTAGGCCCTATATTGTTCATCCTGTTTACTAACGACTTTCCGTCATTTCTCCAAAACAACAGCACTCACTGTCTAATGTATGCGGATGACACAACCCTTTTAATAAAAGATGACTCAGCAGAAGAACTTTATGTTAACTCTTTAACATCACTGCAAAATGCTCTCATGTATAGCAAAGTCAATGACCTAGCACTAAACCCCGACAAAACAACTCAAGTGCATTTCAGTAGGAAAAAAGACCAAACACCAAGTCTACCCAATATATCAGTAGGTAATCAGGTCAAGTTTTTGGGTATCACAATAGATAACAAGCTTTCATGGACAGAACAAGTAAATAACACCTGCAAAAAAAATGAGCACAGGACTCTATGTAGTAAAACGAATCAAATGGATTGGAACTTTAGAAGCTGCAAAAAACTGCCTATTACACTTTGGTGGAATCACATATCAGATATGGCCTGGTTGTCTGGGGCAGCTCTGCTGGAAACCTTAATAGAATACTCATCTTACAAAAGAAAGCAGTTAGGACTCTAGCTGGACTGGAACCACTTCAAAGCTGCCGACAAGCCTTCAAGTCTCTGGGTATACTAACAGTAACGGCTCTCTACATACTTGAAACAATCATACATGTTGACAGACTAAACCTCCAAACCAACAGTGACATCCACACCTACCATACCCGTAATGCTTCCAGATACATATTGCCTCAACACCGCACTGCTCTTTTTGGTAAAAAACCATCATACATTGGTAGAAAACTCAAAAATATGCTCCCAGAAAACATCAGAAACCTATCAGGAAATCGACTCAAGAAAGGACTTCAAGACTACCTAGTGAAAAGACCAATATACACCCTTGAAGAGTTCCTGACAACGCCAAGCTGAGAAAGAACTGCACTAATATTGAATGACATAAAATATGTGACCATTTTTACTTGTATGACATTTTGAATTTTGTATGACACTATTACTGTACTTTATGTTCATGTAATAAAGGAAAAAAAAAAAAAAAAAAAAAGAACATTTTTTACAATGTTAGACATTGCCTCGCCTTTAGTTTCTGGAACTCCATCAATTTGTACATTGTGGTTTCTATTGTACTGTTCAAGCTCCTCGAATCTAAGTTTCATAAAAGTTAGTTCATTTTTAAGTTTACTATTTTCTAACACAACTGCTTCATTACATTTTTCTACTTCTTTAACTTTAGAGGTAAAACTAACAATAGTCTGCTCATATTCATTTAATTTATCAGAGAAAAATTAAATTGAAGTTTTAATTTCCTCAATTTCCCGTTTGACTTCCTTAGTATGCAATACAAAGTGTTCATTAATTGTGCTTTCAATTTTCTGTAAGCATTCCTCATGCATTTTTTTAATCAAATCTGTTAGGTTACCTGATGTGGATTTTGCAGTAGGACAATTCTTACATTTCCATTCAGATCTTCTCTTCTGACCCATTCTTGTCCAAGTTTGCTCAGAAATTCCAGCACAATCAAAGTGTAATTTACAATCACTTAGCGTACACAATGCATATTCACCCTCATTTCCAGAAACAGGATCTTGACAAATAACACAATTATCACTCATGATTGAGGTTAAGTATGAACAGCAGACGTCTGCACAGCACCAAGTCCAGCAAGCACTTCGTACCCACATTTTTCAACATTTCGGAACCCCGCCACCTTAGTTTCCGATAATGGGAGCCAGTTTGTGTCCCATATCTTCAAAACAATGTGCTTTGGGCACGGAATACACCATGTGACCACTTCCCCTTTCTACCCTCAGCCTTCTCACGCCGAAAGGTTTAATCACAATCTTCGGTCTGCTCTCATTGCCTTTCATGCGGAGAATCAGACCACCTACCTTGGATCCAATTTGCCTTTAATACGGCCCAGCATGAAAGTCACAAAGCAGTCCCTTTCGAGTTACTGTTTGGCTTTCCGCCAAACAGCCCGTTGGCCAACATCTGGAAAATTGGCAATCTTTTGCCACCCCCCGGTACTCCCAATGTGAAAGCCACTTGGGAGGCAGCCAGGCGGAATCTTATTGGGCAAAGGAGTTAGTAAGGAGGAAGTACAACTGAGGTCGTATTGCCAATCCCTTCCAGGTGAGGGATTTAGTTTACTGCAAGGCTCACTCAGTCAGTTCGGCTGTGGATAAAATGGCTGCTAAACTTTGCTATAGGTGGACTGGTCCCCACCGCATCTTGAAGTTTCTGACTCCAGTGACTGCCCAACTGGGAGATCCTCAGTCTGGAAAGATTTTCAGAAAGGCTCATATTTCTCATCTTAAGCCTTGCTGGGGTAATCCGTGATTGCTCTTTAGTCTGTACGGGAGAGATTTGGGTCCAGAGGCCTGATCTACCTCGGCACCTTCTGTCTCAAGTTTTCCTGTTTTCTGTCTTTATTTAAATATATATTTATTTTATTTAAATTTGATTTCGGTATAATTTTATGTTGATTTAACTCATTGTGATTTTGTTTTTTATTTTCCCTTGATTTTGACGGGTTCTAAATTCGGGTTGCAGGCGAGGGTTCTCCATTTCTTCATCGATAATGGAGATCTGAGAGGACTGGGAAGAGGGTGGTGAGTGGGCCTTAGTTCTAAGGTTCGTTTTATTTGTAATGTTTGCCCGTAGTTTTTGGGCAAGAGCATTCGTTTCATTAGCTGTTAGGTTTGATTTGCTATCTATGGTGTTTTTCTGTTTGAAAAAGGAAGCAGCTGTTGGTTTTTTGCCCTGCAGATAGCCTGTTAAACTGTGAATCCAGTTATACCACAGACTACCTGTCATCCACTAGACTGAGCTTCTGTTCCGCCGTGAGAGTCACACAATCCAGCACTACATCCTGCAGAAAGTCTGTTAAATTGTGAATCTAGTTAAAACAGTGAGTACCTTTCATCTACTAGAGTGAGCTTCTGTTCCGCCGTGAGAGTCACACAATCCAGCACTACATCCTGCAGAAAGTCTGTTAAATTGTGAATCTAGTTAAAACAGTGAGTACCTTTCATCTACTAGAGTGAGCTTCTGTTCCGCCGTGAGAGTCACACAATCCAGCACTACATCCTGCAGAAAGTCTGTTAAATTGTGAATCTAGTTAAAACAGTGAGTACCTTTCATCCACTAGAGTGAGCTTCTGTTCCGCCGTGAGAGTCACACAATCCAGCACTACATCCTGCAGAAAGTCTGTTAAATTGTGAATCTAGTTACAAAACAGTGAGTACCTTTCATCTACTAGAGTGAGCTTCTGTTCCGCAGTGTGAGAGTCACACAATCCAGCACTACATCCTGCAGAGAAAGTCTGTTAAATTGTGAATCTAGTTAAAACAGTGAGTACCTTTCATCTACTAGAGTGAGCTTCTGTTCCGCCGTGAGAGTCACACAATCCAGCACTACATCCTGCAGAAAGTCTGTTAAATTGTGAATCTAGTTAAAACAGTGAGTACCTTTCATCCACTAGAGTGAGCTTCTGTTCCGCCGTGAGAGTCACACAATCCAGCACTACATCCTGCAGAAAGTCTGTTAAATTGTGAATCTAGTTAAAACAGTGAGTACCTTTCATCTACTAGAGTGAGCTTCTGTTCCGCCGTGAGAGTCACACAATCCAGCACTACATCCTGCAGAAAGTCTGTTAAACTGTGAATCCAGTTACAACACAGACTACCTGGCATCCACTAGAGTGAGTTTCTGTTCCATTGTGAGAGACACACAATCCAGCACTACATCCTGCAGATAGCCTGTTAAACTGTGAATCCAGTTACAACACAGACTACCTGGCATCCACTAGAGTGAGTTTCTGTTCCATTGCGAGAGACACACAATCCAGCACTACATCCTGCAGATAGCCTGTTAAACTGTGAATCCAGTTACAACACAGACTACCTGGCATCCACTAGAGTGAGTTTCTGTTCCATTGCGAGAGACACACAATCCAGCACTACATCCTGCAGATAGCCTGTTAAACTGTGAATCCAGTTACAACACAGACTACCTGTCATCCACTAGAGTGAGCTTCTGTTCCGTCATGAGAGTCACACAATCCAGCACTACATCATGCAGAAAGTCTGTAAAATTGTGAATCCAGTTAAAAGAGTGATTACCTTTCATCCACTAGACTGAGCTTCTGTTCCGCCGTGAGAGTCACACAATCCAGCACTACATCCTGCAGAAAGTCTGTTAAATTGTGAATCTAGTTAAAACAGTGAGTACCTTTCATCTACTAGAGTGAGCTTCTGTTCCACCGTGAGAGTCACACAATCCAGCACTACATCCTGCAGAAAGTCTGTTAAATTGTGAATCTAGTTAAAACAGTGAGTACCTTTCATCTACTAGAGTGAGCTTCTGTTCCGCCGTGAGAGTCACACAATCCAGCACTACATCCTGCAGAAAGTCTGTTAAACTGTGAATCCAGTTACAACACAGACTACCTGGCATCCACTAGAGTGAGTTTCTGTTCCATTGTGAGAGACACACAATCCAGCACTACATCCTGCAGATAGCCTGTTAAACTGTGAATCCAGTTACAACACAGACTACCTGGCATCCACTAGAGTGAGTTTCTGTTCCATTGCGAGAGATACACAATCCAGCACTACATCCTGCAGATAGCCTGTTAAACTGTGAATCCAGTTACAACACAGACTACCTGGCATCCACTAGAGTGAGTTTCTGTTCCATTGCGAGAGACACACAATCCAGCACTACATCCTGCAGATAGCCTGTTAAACTGTGAATCCAGTTACAACACAGACTACCTTGGCATCCACTAGAGTGAGTTTCTGTTCCATTGCGAGAGACACACAATCCAGCACTACATCCTGCAGATAGCCTGTTAAACTGTGAATCCAGTTACAACACAGACTACCTGGCATCCACTAGAGTGAGTTTCTGTTCCATTGCGAGAGACACACAATCCAGCACTACATCCTGCAGATAGCCTGTTAAACTGTGAATCCAGTTACAACACAGACTACCTGTCATCCACTAGAGTGAGCTTCTGTTCCGTCGTGAGAGTCACACAATCCAGCACTACATCATGCAGAAAGTCTGTAAAATTGTGAATCCAGTTAAAAGAGTGATTACCTTTCATCCACTAGACTGAGCTTCTGTTCCGCCGTGAGAGTCACACAATCCAGCACTACATCCTGCAGAAAGTCTGTTAAATTGTGAATCTAGTTAAAACAGTGAGTACCTTTCATCTACTAGAGTGAGCTTCTGTTCCACCGTGAGAGTCACACAATCCAGCACTACATCCTGCAGAAAGTCTGTTAAATTGTGAATCTAGTTAAAACAGAGTACCTTTCATCCACTAGAGTGAGCTTCTGTTCCATTGCGTGAGAGTCACACAATCCAGCACTACATCCTGCAGATAGCCTGTTAAACTGTGAATCTAGTTACAACACAGACTACCTGGCATCCACTAGAGTGAGTTTCTGTTCCATTGTGAGAGACACACAATCCAGCACTACATCCTGCAGATAGCCTGTTAAACTGTGAATCCAGTTACAACACAGACTACCTGGCATCCACTAGAGTGAGTTTCTGTTCCATTGCGAGAGATACACAATCCAGCACTACATCCTGCAGATAGCCTGTTAAACTGTGAATCCAGTTACAACACAGACTACCTGGCATCCACTAGAGTGAGTTTCTGTTCCATTGCGAGAGACACACAATCCAGCACTACATCCTGCAGATAGCCTGTTAAACTGTGAATCCAGTTACAACACAGACTCCTTGGCATCCACTAGAGTGAGTTTCTGTTCCATTGCGAGAGACACACAATCCAGCACTACATCCTGCAGATAGCCTGTTAAACTGTGAATCCAGTTACAACACAGACTACCTGGGCTAGAGTGAGTTTCTGTTCCATTGCGAGAGACACACAATCCAGCACTACATCCTGCAGATAGCCTGTTAAACTGTGAATCCAGTTACAACACAGACTACCTGTCATCTACTAGAGTGAGCTTCTGTTCCGCCGTGAGAGTCACACAATCCAGCACTACATCATGCAGATAGTCTGTAAAATTGTGAATCCAGTTAAAAGAGTGATTACCTTTCATCCACTAGACTGAGCTTCTGTTCCACCACGAGAGGCACACCGTCCAGTACTACATCCTGCAGATAGCCTGTTCCTCTTATTGTCACCTTCTGATCCTCATAGGGGTTGTTGGTGACGTAGAGCTTCAGTTCACAGTCTGCCTGGCCTTCTGTCATGGGAAGGAACACCACTCCCACCTCACACACCTTGCTATGTGCAAGCCTTACCACCTCTTGTACAAAGTCTGTATCTGTCAAACATTGCATCACTTTTAATGATTCTCCAAATAACCTTACTGACAGTTAATTAATTTTAACAATAATTATGAAAAATCTGAATTAATTGAAAATTATGTTAGCCCCTTAATGGCTTATTGCAAATGACAAAAACAAAAAATTCCTTATTTTTATTACATTTTTTATTTATTGGCCAATTTTAATTTTAAAAATCACACATATTAGGTAGTTTTTTTTTTAATTTTTAAGCTAAATATGTCCAAAACTCACCTAAATATGTTTTTAACTGATTTTGGTTGAATTTGACATAGGTCTTATAAATGAATAAAAATCAAGGTACATCACTTTTTCATGTATTATTTACACACAATTATTTGTGAATACTGGTTTTAGTAGTTTTTTTTTTCAGTATTGTAAACCTTGAAGCAGGGAGCTGCAATGTTTCTGCACCATAGTCTCCACGTAAGCCAACAGTATAAATAAATAAATATATATCTATATTTTTAAAAAGTATGAAACACATTTAATACAATAAAAATTTGATACGATGGTGGATATCCTCTACACTTTCTATAACAACTGATATTTATTTGGACTGACAACTAGCAACCACTTTTGAGTAGATGACTGATTAAAGTTTACTCTGTTATTACTCATGAAGCAAAAATATTGCTGATTGAAATTTAAATTTCAAGGATACAGATAAAGCTATATGACAAAATAAAAGATATGGCACATATCACTGTAATAAAATATGCATAACATCAGTTAAGGACAAAACAGGACAAAATTAATATTACTTGGTATAACGGTATGTATAGTACAATTATGAGTATTTTATATTTTGTGCATATATAAGGTGTTTTTGCCAGAGTTGTTTTTAATGCAGTATATCTGGTTAGGTACTTTTATGTTCGTTGGTTTGGAATTTAAACGGTAAGTATAAAATAAAAAGTACAGTACAGAACAAGTACTGCATAAAAACACAAACAAGTAATAAACGATGCAAGCTTCCCCTTCTTAACTACAGGTCTTAAAATTATCTAACACTAAATTTATACAATGTAAATGCTCAATACCTTTACACTGTAAAACTTCTCTATCACATATTCGGAATGAAAATGCTTTGTGTTTGTTCCCAACAACTTCTATAATTACCTGAAAATAATAAAAATTATTACTGGACCTAAATACTGGAATGACAACCACCAATACTACTTGGAGGCGGTTGTTATGACGATTTGTGGGAGAACTGATATTCGGACGGTCTAACGTGACGGACTGTGGGTCTGAGTTACAGACCTGTCTGTGACCGTAGCACTTTTTATCATTACTGTGAACCTTGTACTATACCAACTCTCCCCTTTATTTAATATGATCCCAACACAGGGCAGTTGTCCATGAGGGACAGACAGAGTGAGGTGAACATGGGTATTGATTGGCCTCTTCTTAAAAAAATGAATCGAGTTTTAATAAATCAGTCTTAACTTTTTCCCATTCTAATTTGGAACAGGATATGAGATAAGGAGCTGTTCTAGTACAAAATGGGAGTACGCCACACTATGTGTTGGGTAACAGGCTTCACTCAGCTTGCATGCAAAATTTCAAGTGTAGCTCATTTCATTTTTCAAATGTCCTGACACAGAAATAGACAGACAACCATATAGACAAGAAATGTTTATATCCCCTGGCAGAAAAAAGGGAAATTGTGCCAATCTATTGAAAGATAGTCTTCAAGGACCCTCAGCCAAATTTCATGGTTGGCAATGCACTAATATAGAATTCATTCTTATTTAGGTAGACATGAATTTTCATTCAAAATTTGAAGTCTAGAGGTCAAAACTTTCTCAAGATATCTTACTCTATTACCTGGTAAAAACTAAGGAAACAGTAATTATAAATGTTTTACAGAAAAGTATTAAACTCTTGTTATACTGAGTAAACTCTGACAATAATAAAAAATACTCAAGATGTTAAATTTCATTCTTAAAAATTAGGTAATTACTATAAGAATAAAACTCAGAACAAAAGATTTAGTATAGTAGCGCTATGTATGTTATAAAGAACATAGCTTTTCAAAACAAAAGTTTTTCTAGCACACAATTCTCATATGAATGCAAGGTCTATTCTCTGGAAAGTTAAAGCCACAACTCATTACTATTATGTAAAGATTAATAATGACTGAATGAAGAATACTTATTGAAATTAAGCAACAAATAATAGCCAATATTTAACCCTAAGATGGACTTTTTTAAAATTTTTAACAGTTCAGTGTGGCTTACAATTGACTAAGTATATTTTAATTTTCTCATCTCTTTGCATCATTATGCTAAAACCATAGAGAAGCGAAATAGTTCTTATATAATTTAAAACTCATATGTGTGACTCACCGTACAATTGATAGAGCCACTGTTGACAAAGACCACCTGTTCAGAGATTGACTGTCCTACGAGGGTAGGAGAAAACTCAAGGATGGATGGAGAAGCAACGTCACATATGGAAGGACGTGGAGGTTTGATCACTTGCACCTGAGGCAAGTGTGCCTTCCCGATCAGTGTAGCAGTGAGCATCTGTGGCTTGGACTGTTCAGGCACCATCACACGGACCTGCAGCTCTTCTGTGAACGTCTTGAACCCACATCAAGAGAATTTCAATTGTGTGTGATTTGTATTTGTTTTGCGTGTTCTCCTGCTTAACCCTTATTCTGTCTATTTCCTACAAGTGGGTAATTTGGAGTATCCAAAAAGCAGAGAGAAATTTTTATGCTGGTACAGCACTGTACTCATTGCAGAGCAACCAAAAAAATTATCAGTATCTATATTACCTTTACACCTAAGTATTATCTTTAACACTTTGAAGACTTAAGCTTTGAAGTGTGTTTCCTACTATAGAATACTCCCACAGAATCTACACTGAACACATTTCCTCCAGTAGACTGGGGATTTTACACATGTAGTCTTACTCCAGACTATGACCATAACTGCAACGGGTGAAAGTGTTTTCCACTGTGGACTTTATACCTTCTTTTAAAATAATAATACAGAGAGCAATATTTGATTAAATATGGATAATATTTTACTAAACAGGAAAATCAAATGTATCACACTGTATATTAATTGGAGATTTTTAAAAATAAAATAAAAAACATTACTTAAAAATCACATTTTTATTTCTATACAAAATTGGTTTAAAAAGAATCTATTTCTTAAAATATACAAGAAAATAGATTCAATTAAAAGATTAAACTGCCTTGTAAGTAAATATATTGCCCTAAAAGTCAATCGCTGCAGATTCCTTTGGCAATTAAAATTCATTGAGGCATACATCTAATAACATTGATACGACACAAAATGAAAGCTAACCGACCACTATGTAGAGGCTGCTAGCCCCAAAGAAATAACATCCTTGGCTTCACTTGTAAAATTCCAGTTTAAACTTGTAAAAACTGTGCCCAGATACTTCAAGCAGTTAATTTAGTATTAAAATTAACGTTAAAAACATAGTCCCAACGTCAATAGTAGGCTATGTGGAAACCCTTTAGTCATGGGGAGAAAACAACCAGCCCCTAGGTCCTATGGCTATAGTCTCGCATGAGATTATACATACAAAAAAACTTTTACCAAAAGTACTTCAATAGTAGTTTTCAGAGTAAATTTCAAAAGCAATTTAAGCTAAAGCGTACAAAATAAATGAGATTAGATGAATACTCACGCCAATTTGTGTGGGCACGAAAGATATCCTGAAGCAGAACTCTGATTGCGACATGATGGAAAACTTGCTGGGTTCAAAAATGAAGGCAGACTGTGGCGTGGTATGGGTGGAGGTCACTGTGACCTCGCAGTTCACCAATCCCATGTTACGCAAATGCAGATGCATACTTAGACTGGCCTCGGAGCCGACACACACATCATTGAACCGCAATATTTTCTGTTCCTGATGGAACACGATGTGTGGTTCTCCCTGATCAGAAATAGTTCATTCATTCAATGTGCCCTTATTTACTTTTTAAATTCAGATACAATTCTTACTACTTAATTCATACTCTAAAGATTAACCTCACAATACTCAGGCTAATGCTGCAATACTCAGAGAACCTCCATTATAACTGGTAATTGTTTTAGTTACCGATCACAGAACGCATCAGTATCACACTGAGAGACATTGTAATAAGGCTGAAAAAATGTGCTGATATCTTTCGCTTGTATAACTAAAGAACAGTTATTGTTCATATCCCACTTAGCTGGGAGTATACCTTTTTTATTTTAAGACGAGTATTCCTAATGGCTGTGCAGTGATAGCTGTCAATGTTATATACTTATATGTGGCAGGAAGAACAGCGTCTTGCCTTTACGTGTTGGGACGTTTGTATTAATTTACTACAGATATGTTACACACTTTAGCTGCTCGCATAAATGTCACCTACACAGCATACATGGATTATTCTTCTTCTTCTTATTATAAAATTCTCCAACACATTTATAGTAGTTGAGAATAAAGCTTCTTGCACAATTTTATAGTTCCCCTACATTGGGTTTTAGTACTAAATTTGGTATTTAATTTACAACATACAAAATTAGAACATAAGAATGAAATTAATAAAATATGAATACATTAATTAAATGGATATAACAAAAAACATTAAAAAAAAATTATTGTTGAAATTAGATGATGATTTGAGAGTTTAACAGAGTTTGGAAATACTACAAAACAAGAAAAATTTTGAGAACCGATACTTGATCTCTTATTCAGGTGTCAAATCCTTTTAAAAAGTTACTTTTACACTATCTTAATATAAATGACACAAAGTTACATGGAAAGTGAAGTAAAAATGAATGATTTAATTTATCAACTCTACTTACATCTCTGACAAAGTCCTCTGTAGAAACTGGGAGGGCTTCTTGAAAAATGTAATCAAGGTTGTCAAAGTTTACTGAAGGGAGGAAAGCTGCAGCAGTCAGAGTGATATGAGTGCCTTTCTTCTTGTTCCAGGGATGGTCCAGCAGTTTGATCACAATCACCTTTAACACGTACATATACATCACTTTGTAACCGTATACAGTTTCGACGCTTAAAATTCAATTCTGTTAAACTTTTATTCAATATACTTACTCTTACTCTTACTTACTCCCAGGGCCATTTATATCGGAGGTGATATTTAGCCGCACCAACAAAGCTCCTCCATCTTGAACGGTCCTCTGCATCTTCCTCTGAAGCACCCATCTTCTCCATATCAGCCTTCACCTGGTTCCACCATCTCACTTTTGGTCTCCCCCGGGCCGTCTTCCTTCTGGGTTACCGTACATTACCCTCTTCAGTTTGCATTCCTCTTCTCTTCTCAAAACATGGCCTGCCCAACGGAGTCTTCTGCACTTTATTTCTCCTATTACATCCGTACTATTGTAGAGCTCCCTGATTTCTCTATTATGTTTTCTTCTCCATACCCCTTGTTCACATGATGGCCCATAAATTTTACGTAGAATTCTATTCTCGAAAACTAGAAGCTTTTTCTCATCCTTCTTATTTAGCCTCCACGTTTCGGATCCGTACAAAAGCACTGGACATATAATTGTTTTGTATATTCTAGTTTTAGTTTTGTGAGAGAGAGATTTGGTTGAAAGTATCCTATTGCATGCATATACACATCTATTTGCTGAGTTGATCCTATTTTGTATCTCTGGTTCATCTGTGTTTTTATTTGATATTGTGACCCCAAGGTACTTAAAGTTCTCCACTTTTTCGAAAACATGCCCATCAATTTGTAGGGGTCCTCCTCTTTGATTTTGATTCCTTCTAAAGTGCATATATTTAGTTTTTGCATCATTCGTCTTCAACCCCACTTTCTCTGCCTCACTCATAAATAGTCTAGTTAGTGACCTCAAATCATCTACATTTTCTGCAAATATGACAACATCATCTGCAAAAGCTAGGATGTTTAGTTTAGCTCCCACTTCCACCCCTAACTCCCTCTCTGCTACACTCTGAAGTGCTTCTTCTATGGCAATATACTAGTTCTATATACTTATACTATATACAATATACTTCTTTTATTCAATATACTACATTTAAATCTATATATAAAAAAACTAAATGGATGAGAATTATTTTCCTTCTAAAACCTTAACATAAAATTGAATAAGATGTTCCTCCACCTTTCACTCTGTCACAAATCTTCCTTCATAGTTGAACAGAACATAACAAATGTGTGCTGATGACCAGTGATGTCAAGCTTTTTTGAAAAAAAAAAAAAATTACACCACAATTTAGTACTTGTTTTGTGCTAATTGTACAACAGTATCAGAATTTAAATGCACAACAGTACAGTAAAAGTTATTAGCCAACATGTAATGGTTGGGCAAGTGACATGTCAGCCAGGTCATATTGTAATTTCCTAAATCATGATTCAGTACTTAATCCTCTCCCAGGCAATTGCCTTGAGTCACCATGATGGAGAGCCTGGCACTTAGTCCAATCTCTACCAACTGCTTTATCAGTGCTGCCATCATGTGGCTAGTTTTAGAACTGCAAATGGAGATATATATCAACAGTATTGTTATCCTTGTTCGTTGAATATTTTTATACTTAGGAGTAATATCTATGAGTAGCATATGAAATATTTTATTATTTCACTCTTTATAGACAGTGATGTAATTATTTTTCATTACAATTTATTCCAACTTGTGTTGTTATTTCACAGAATTATTGGAACTATGTAACAGATCAGTTAAATTTAAATTTAATTTTTGAATAGTTCGTGGTAAATCGGTAGGCGGACATAGTCAAATCAACTCTAGCAATATAGTCTTGTTCTTGACTAACTCCGAATCACATGTGAGATTGAAATAATTAATAAAGAAAAGATAAGTCAACTTTATATTAGAATCAATTATAATTATTTAATTTTAAAAATTACAAAAGAAAGTTATGTTTAATACACAGTATTAACAAAATATTAAATAGTAATTGAAAGAGTAGTAGTTTGGGTCCAAGACTTAAAGTTAGGACGTCTGTTCCTGTTCTTTTTTCTACTGGCGATCTCGTCCTTTTTAATTTCTTGGTTTTCTTGGTGGAAGGAGCTGATGCTACTGCGTGAAACGATTTAAATATATTTTACTACTTTTTAATCAATGATTTGAAGTGAAACATGTATACGGTAAATCAAATACTATACACGAACACTCTTTAGAGGTGAGTAGTGATTCGGGGAATAGTAAAGACAATCAAGCTGCTGATCTCTGAAACCATGTGTTCGTTTAAAATTTATGAATAAAGTCAAATTTAAATTTAACTGAAAAGAATTTTTATCATGAAGGGTACATTGGTGGTGAGTTTATTAAGACTATTGACACTGGGGTACACAAAAACAAGAGACTTGACCTTGAACTGATGAGACACCACCTACACTGGACTAGGTCTATATTTACTGACCTACATTTCTGAATTTCTACTTTTGGGGAAAACTACATTTGGCAAACAACATGAGCGGAAATACTATTCCCATTTGAATACACACACGACCTTCAATATACGTCACCATGTGAGCAGTTACCTACAACATATGACATCACCAACATCGGGCTGTTCATAACCAAACTATTACATATGACGTCACCAACGTTGGGCAATTAATTTTGACCTGTACACCAAAATTCTACATATGGGGCAACCAATGTGGATTGTTACATAACCTGACCTTCGTCACTTTCTACAACAACTGTTTTACTGACATCATCTTGTTATGTTGTTTACAAAGTTTTGTTGCGTTTAATCATTCTTTACTACTCAGATGGTAGGTCCAATTTGGCATTTACGTGATAGCAAATAATATTAATAATAATATTTCAAATACCACTGTATTATAGAGACTTTAATCATCTTTACAGTAATGTAAAAATATGCAACAGTTTTGTTCCAATAGAGTTTTTAAAATACTAAAAATGTGAAAATGTTTTTGTGCGACAGAACAGTGAACCATTTCAGTCCAATAGCACCAGAAGCAAGTCATGGTACTTAAACTGGGAGAGGGTTAATTTGTGTTCACTATTCAAAATTCGGATTCAGTGGTAACAAACAGGATATATAGATTAGTCAAAAGAAAAACTTCTTAACTTTATAGGTACAACCTATTTCGTTCTCAACTGTTTGAGAAATAAACATATTTTAACCATGCCAAATTTTATTTTCTTTCCTGCCATTGAACTCAATTTTGAAAAGACTTTTCTTAAAGCAGACGGCTGGAGCTACAGAGACTGATGACGTGGGCTTAGGTGTCAGCAGATGGAATGAGTGATTGAGTGAATAAATTTATAAAAATATATTTATTGTTATATAATAACAGGTTTTTACATTTTAGTTATAATATAAATGGTTTAAAAACAATATTCAGATTTTAACATATAATAGTTTACACAGTTCCACTGAGTACTATGATATTGTACCTGAGAGTAGTCCTCCTCAGTCTCCACATTGCACTCAACGCTGAGTGTGAAGGAGGAGCCGGGAGCCACCCGACCACCTGTGTTGGAGATAGAGAATATTCCGGCTGTCAGGCTTGGGAACTCCTCCACTCTGACGAAAAACACCCGTACATCGGTTACAAAAAACACACACATTGTTAACCACCTATTAAAAATTGTAGCCTTCACAAAAGTATCAAACTAGCTTAATATATTTTAATGGTATCAGTTATCTATGCAACATTCTGAACTCTTTTTCAGGGTCTAAACATACACTTTTCATGTCGCTAGTAATTCTACAAGTTTTCAGAAAGAGTCCATTAAAAGTTGTGAAAAATCTCTGATGTTAACATCTTACAATATTACCTAAGTTCACCATTATTGCATGATTGAAAACCTATGTTTCTTTAAGTGTAGTATGTTTTTAATTTTGTTCCTGTTACTCTCCTTACTAGTTTTCCCAAAAATTCTTGATTGCAGATGAATGATTAAATTATAAACTGTTTTAAGAATAAAATTTCATGCAGGATTATCAAGATGAATACATTTTAGCTGTATATTTTTATATAATTTGTAGAATGAATTGAAATTAAAAATGTTTTTATATACAATGTGCTATTAGAAAGTTCCCAGACTAGGTCTGCTGATAATTTTTCCCAGGTAATTTTTGTTTTATTACCTGGGCTTTTATTGGCTGTTATCCCCTTTAAAATAAGATCCCTTTAAAATTTGAATTGATAAAACGCACCCATAATTTTTTCTACAACTGGAAAGTGTTGAAAAACTGCTTTTTCGGAACTACTTGCGTTTTTTTAATATGTCTTCAACACTGTCAAAACAGTACCTTTCATATGAATTTTCATTTTAGGAAAGAGAGAAAAGTTAAAAGGAGCTAAATCTGGTGAATATACAGGATGTGGAATGGTAGCCGTGTTGTTTTTGGGCAAAAACTGTGTTGTTTTCAAGGAAGCGTGAGATGGTGTTGTCATGATGCAACAGCCAGTTTTTGCCTTCCACGAATAAGGCCTTTTAGATGCATATTCCCTCAAACGCCTGAAAAAGACAAACTGAAAGTCAGAGTTCACTGTAACCACAACTGTAACAACCATAAAACCAACTTTCACTACCAGTTATGATCCTAGATTTGAATGTGGAGTCACTTTCAGATATCTCTCCACACATCAACACGTCGCTTTTTCTAATCGACAGTCAAAAGCTGAGGCAAAAATGTTGCGGCAACTCGATACCTGCCTAGGTTTTGGTTAAAATTTCTTGAAAGCTTTCACAGCTTCTACCGACACTACTACATTTGTCTAGTTATTTATTGTCTGACAATGGTCTTCTTGAATGAGGTGCAGAATTTTTCTAACAACTTCATCTGTTTTGCTTGTGGAAGGGCGTCCTGAACAATGATAATCTTCATTTGAAGTTCTGCCAGCCTTGAAACAAGTGTACCACTCAAAAACCTGTGTTCTGCTCAGTGAATATACTTCAAAAGCTTCTTGAAGCACTGCAAAAGTTTCTGTTACTTATTTCTTAAGTTTATAGCAAAACTTGACGCAAGCCTGTCGCTCAAAATTATCAGCGATCACAAAAATCGTTACGTAATGACAACATGCAACAAAAAACCACAACTTGTGGGATTATCACAGCAGAGGCTACTAGCACGCCGGCTTATACAGTCACGTGCAAAAACTGGTGAGTACAGTCTGGGAACTTTCTGATACCACCTTGTATTTGAGGTGGAGTCAGTGCTGTTATAGCCCTCTTTACCACTCAACCACAATCAAAAAGTTTATAAAATTATTGGTTACATGTTATTTATTGGATTAAAAAAATTTTCTCATTCTCTAAGTATGCCATAACATTCTTCACTTTGCTTGAGAAATCACTACCTTACACCCTTGAAATTTTGAAGTGTCAAACTGTTTTCATGAAAATTACACAAACATTGAAGAGATGTGTATTTCTCCCACAAATGAAAATATTGATAAATGATAATATTTAAATGAATAGTATGTACGTACACTTAACTATCAATGGCATCTCTCTTAACTTAAAATTCCAAATAGAAATACTGTTTACAGTATTCATAATATAACAATATTACACAGTATTTTTAATGATTTGAATACACACATAAAACGTTGAACATGAATCAATAATTTTTACATAGTTTTGAAAGTGTTTTATCCTGAACAAAAAGAAATAAGTGTAAACATATCTAGTGACATAATGTATATGGCCGATGAAAATTACTAATTTTTTAAGAACATTTTTAAAGATGATGGATGAGACATAGTGTTTTTTTAGATTCTCAAATAAAATATCAATAATCAGAACGGAGACTAAAAACGGAAAAAAAACAATCTGACAAATAACACAATGCCTTCTCACCCTTTATCAACAGTACTGCAAATCACAGGAAAAGGAATTTTTTCTTTATTACACTGCTTGATGTAAATATTAATAGCAGAAAATTTTTTACTACGAGGGTCGTCCACAAAGTAACCTCCGTTTTGAAATAAAAAATAAACTAGTTGAGATACAAAAATTTTATTATATAAATGTTAAAACTGTAGCTTTTCTCTACTTTTCTACATATTCACCATACAAATTCAAGTACTTATCATATCTTTTAACAGTTTTTTAAATTCCGTCTTTAAAAAATCTGCCGCCTGAGAACGTAGCCAACATGTTACAGCGTTTTTAAGCTCTTCATCACTCGCAAACCTCTGAGATGCAAGCCACCGCTTCATGTACGGGAAAAGATGGAAATCACTGGGAGCCAAATCCGGGCTGTAGGGAGGGGTGGTCAAAAACGTTCCATTTGAACTTTTTTCAAAAGTTCTGTCGTTCTTTGAGCTGTATGAGGGCGGGCGTTGTCATGGACAAACACAACACCAGATGTCAGAAGACCACGACGCTTGTTTTGAATTGCTCGTCGTAGCCGTTTTAAGGTTTCACAGTAAGCTGCAGCTGTAATGGTCTTACCATGCTCCATAAATTCAACGAGCAAGTTGCCCTTAGCATCCCAAAAAACTGTAGCCATCAATTTTCTCGCTGAAAAAGATTGGCGAGCTTTCTTCGGCTTGCTTGGCGAAGCGGTATGACCCCATTGCATTGACGGACTACACCTTCGCTCATAATGTTTGGACCATACACCGCACTCAATTCACGACGAATTTCAGCTGCTGTGTAACTTTTCGACCACAGAAATCTTATTACACCACGCACTTCACACGTGGCGGGATTTTCTATCACGGCACTCATGTTTTTACGTTGTACCAAAAGAACGCGCGATCGCACGATGCTCTCCCTTGCACAGCTAGAAGCGTACTGAACGGCTGCTGCGCACACCGATGTGAGAATGGCGGCGCTACCCCCACTACTTATCGTGCCACGCCCAAACGGCGGTTACTTTATGGACGACCCTCGTAAATCCCAGATTTAATTAATCACACTTAACATTATCAATAACTTGAACTAAATACGGACATATATTTCTGAGTCAGACTCATTATCCTCGATATAGTTGAACCAAAACTTTGGGAGATTTAAACCCAATTCATAAACTTCTGGGTATACCTGTGCTATCCAATCCACCCATTGCCAGTGAAGCCCTTCAGTCACTGGTTCCCTTTCAAAATCTTCCACATCACTCATCAATCTTAACCACTTACTTTTTACTAGATGCTTTACTTTTCACTGACTTTCCCTTAGTGCTTTCTTGAGTTTTAGTGCTCTTCCCTTTTGAACTTTTAACACTCTTGTTCTGATCTTGGATTCCTTGGCGTTGCTGCAAATGATTTTTGAAAATAAATTTAGCACAGTAAATATAAATAGGCAATTTAAAATATCTTCTACATGGAAAATATAAACTAAGAGCTTTTTAGAACAAATGCTTTGTTTACCTCTAGAGTTTCCATTTCCACTTGCTCTAGTGTCTTGACGCTAAAAACAAACTCAAATTTTCCAATGTTCTCTACAATGATCGTTTCAATTTTCTTTGTTCCCACCAGAATTGGACCAAAGTTTAATTCTGATTCTGGAATAACTTTGTATCTGGAACACAAAATTACTCTGCATAAAAAAACTATGAATTTTAGATTTATATTGAAGAAAATTTTGAAACTGAAAGTAACAAAACTAATTTTACACCAGAATGTTTTCATCTTTAAAATAGCTCAGTGCTATCCAGTGCCCCTATATATTGAAGTAATGCAACATATTGAACATAGAGCTCCTGTGCATACACAATAATTCACTTTTTTAGTTTTGATAATGATTAAAATCACCAAATAATTTTACAATTTGGTAATTTGTTTTGTGGGGCTACACTCTTGTATAAGAGATCAAATCAAATCAAATCATTTATTGTCAGGACACTACAATAGTGTATAACAACGTCAACAAGTTATAACATGTGAAACCAGTTAAAGAAGCATACTATTACTAGCATTACTAGCATTGTAAAATTCATTTACACTATATATACACTTCTTAAGCAACATGTTTTTTATGGAGGTTTCAAACCTAGGCCTAGATAATATATGAATTTTTATATGTTCAGGTAAAGCATTGTACAATTTGATTCCCAGATACCTAAAGCTACTTTGCGTGCTTGTGTATTTATTTACACTTCATCAGCAACAGATCATTCCTATTTCTCGTAAAATAGTTATGGTTATCACTAAGGCTAACAAGGTCATTCAAGTTATCTTTAACATACATCAAAACACTTAATACATAAACGGATGGCAGGGTTAAAATATTAAACTTTGCAAACCAAGCTTTACAGTGATCTCTGTTAGATACACCAGCAATCAATCTAACAGCCCTTTTTTTGCAGAATAAAAAGTTTTGTTGCATACTGTGTATTGCCCCATAAGGTGATTCCATAAGTGATAAAGCTATGAACATAAGCATAGTATACAAACAATAAATAATCAGTTGAAATTGTGCCCTTTAATGCCCTAATTAAGAAAAACACCTTTAGCAACTCGAGAGGCTATATAGTTAATATGATCATGCCACTTGAGATTCGACTGAACATATATTCCAAGAAACTTAATACTATTTTCACTACTTTTACTGTAAAAATTAAGAAGTAGGTCTTGAACTTTTCCAATGTTTATGCAAAGTTTATTTGCAGAACACCAATCCAAGACAGTAGAATTCTTATCGCTAAGTTTATTTACACTGTCCAAGGCTGATTCAGTACTAACCAATAGCCCCAAGTCATCTGCAAAGAGATAAGTATTTACACAGCTGTCATTTAGATTTCCTGGGAGGTCATTTATAAAAAGAATAAATAATGTTGGCCCCAGTATTGAGCCTTGCGGCACTCCAAAGTTAACAGGTTTAGTTACTGAATATGAGCCATTTAAATATACACATTGTGACCTATTTGTCAGATAAGAGTTAAAAAAATCTAAAACTAATTGATTAAAACCATAAAATTTCAATTTATTGACTAGAATACTATGTTCAACAGTATCAAAATGTACATGAATGTACATGTATTCATGTATTTACATGAATTCTTCATTATGGCCGTTTCAGAACTGAACGTATGGGTAGATTTTGTCCGCTGAGTTACTTTGCACATGTGTGAACATGTAAGACACATTTGGCGATTCAGCGACAATCAATAATATATAGTTAAAAATAAACTGATATGGGAATGGATCTTTTGCATAAACCTCAATACTCTTCTTTGTATTGTGTTGGGTAATAATTCAAATGAAGGATCAAATCAAATTTAAATATTTCATAATGAAATAACCATTAAATGAAACACACACAGTAAACACAAAATAGAAGTTTAGCACATAACTATGATAAATAAAATATTGAGGTTAGGTCATATGCACAGGTAACAAATGTATTATCCTCATTTCTTCATAAATATGGACAGCATAAGTCTCATGTCCACACAGGTGCAGATCATTTAAAGATCCAAAATCAAACATGCAGCACATAGGAAAAGTCTAGTGGTGAAGCAGTTAAAATTTAAAGTTATACTCACTGTGAGGTGAAAGCGTCTATAGTAACATTGATGGGTACTGCAGCAACTGGCTGTGTCTGGGGAGCAGTATCCACCAGCCATACCTTGAACACCGGCACACTGCTGATGTGTACAGGGTGTGGGCATAGACAGCAGACCTGCCAACAGAACAACCACAACACCCTGTAAGCAACTGGTTTTTGTATTTATTATTTATTCTTAAATTCGCTTCGTCTGGAGTGCGGTAATTTGCTTTTTTGCACTGCAGGCTGTGGCGGCACTGTTGGTCGAAAAGAGGGGAGAGTGGGCGTGGCTTATAGTGGCTGACGGGAGATTTTTATTCCTCCGCGTTCCAGTTGCCATCATGCAGTGGACACGAGAGGAGAGGTCGTTTTGTGTTGAAGCATATTTTTCAAATGCCCACTTGATCATTGCAGTGCAGCATGCTTTTTGTTTACGATTCGCTGTTCCCCCACGCGGACGTGTTCCTGGTCGGCAATCAATTGTAAATTGGGTAACTGCATTCAGAACAACAGGGAATGTGTCATGTGTATGAAGGGGACCTCAGAGAAGGATTACAACACCGGAAAACATCGATAGAGTTAGAGCAGCAGTACTGCAATCTCCAAAACGCTCTGCTCGGAAGCAATCACTTGCTCTTGGCATTTCAAGACGTTCTCTCCACCGGATTCTTCATGATGAACTGAGATTTCACCCGTATAAAATGTGCATGGTCCATCAATTGTCAGCACGGGACTATTTGACACGGCGTACTTCTTGTGAAGACATGCTTGCAACTATACCGCGTGACAAGCAAAACATGCGCTACTGGAGTGAAACAAACCCCAGAGAAGTCCACCAGAGACCTCTGTATTCGGACCGCGTCACTGTGTGGTGTGCCATATCACGAGTAGGCATCATTGGCCCTTACTTTTTTCAGGATAACTGTCGTGCCATAACTGTGAACTCCAAACGGTACTTGACTATGATACAGGATTTTTTTCAGCCGGCTCTTGAGGCAATGCAATTAGAGGATACATGTTTCCAACAGGATGGTGCCACTGCACACACAGCGAGGGTTACCATGAATTGTTTGAGGCAAATGTTTCCTGGACGGCTTATCTCTTTGAGGGGTGATGTGAACTGGCCGACACGCTCACCAGACAGCCCCATGCGATTTTTTCCTTTGGGGTTACCTGAAGTCGTGTATATCAACCGTCCCAACACCTTGGAAGACCTAAGGAACAATATTGAGGCTGAAATTAGAATAGAATACCAGTCGACATGCTTGTTAGAGTTAATGAAAATTTCATAAAACGTATGCAGCAGTGTGTGGATGCCGAAGGTCGACATTTGCCAAATACATTATTTAAAACCATGTAATTTAAAAATTCCCTTACTGTTAAATATAATTAAAATAAAAAATAATTTTTTCTAAGGTTCATAATTTTTTTATTTCGTTTCCAAATCAGCAAATTACCGCGCTCTACCCTGTATTTAAAAATATGTTTCTGCAACTGGTGTAGTTATAACAAAATGTACAAAGATATACAAGAGCTGTTGGATTAGTCAGGTCGAATTAGAGAGAATGATTTACCCATGGGGTCTGACTTACTCAAAAAGGAAGAGCCAAAAAAAGTTTTATTATTAGTCCATATTGATGTCAAAGACCTCTTATAGTAACTTATGTTAGTTTGTCTGAGCTTCATCTCTCTGTTCCTTTACACGCTTCTTATGCTAAAAAATATTTTATTATTTGTTACTACTATTTTATTATCAATACGCACCTTTACTTGTACTTGTTTTTCTAGTTTAGGTAAAATTCCACTTTTTGGAGTGAATGTAAACATTTTTTCTGCATCGAAGCCAATGTTTGCTTCTTCATTGAACTTTATCCTGTTAAAAGATATGTGTAAATTAGTATATATTTACAAATTCAGCTTTGTATTGGCCTGAATTATAATTAAAGAAAGCAATTTGCCTGATGAAGTGAAGCCAGAGGTTTTGCATGATGTCTATGTACAATGGTTATTTTATGATAGTTCATAAAACATGGCCGCCAATATGAAGAATTAGTGAGGGGATTGAAACGTGTTTTTAGCTGAGAAAAGATTATGATAAATCATAAAATGCTCACCTCAAGTTATCATAGAGACTGAGTTAAACGAACTATTAAGTGTTATTATATACTTACCCAAGTTTTAAAGATCATAAAAAATCAATCACTGTCACACAATAAACGGGTATTGTAACTACCACAATAAACACATTTTACTATTGCAAAGCATGTCAATCCCAGGACTTATCAAGTAACTTACACCAAGTAAATATAAATCTTGATTAAAATAAAGCTATACACCCTTGTGAAATAAGTAAAGAACCAATTAGTGCCGTTATAAGTGATAAGCTCCAACTTACTACCAACAGTGACATATTATTCCCGATTCACCAGCAATTACCAGCCTTGCAATATATGTCACATTGGAGCACTGACCTAGAATTGCTGACTGTGAAATATTTATCTATATCTGACTGAATTTCAAACATGAGTGAAATAAAGAATACAAGTGCAGTAATTATTAACACATTTTGAACTGGTAACAGTAGTTGTGTACTGACTCAGCCTTACAATTGGCTGTTTTGAGTATTATTATACTTAAAGTTTTCATTACATATTTTAAATCAAGATTCATATTTTTCCCCTGGATACCAATAATCAGTATTTAAATAGATTTCCATATATCTTTAGTCAGGAATCCAAAAACAAAATTGCGCTTACGTGTTTCGATGTTACATCATTGTTAAAGCAGTATTATACCAAAGTAAACTCTTTACTGCTCAATAAAGCTTTTTTTAATAATGAAACTTCATTAAGTACTGAAGAATATTCAAAATTTTGATCAACAAGAAGGCCAGGACCAAGAAATCCCCCTAGTACTAGCTGCTCAGCCAGGCACTCTCCTTCTTCGAGAAAATGAAGAACTTAAATAGGAACTGGTAAATTGTTAACATGAAAATGCTAAAATGTCAACTGAAGTATGTAGTTTGAAAAATACCTTAAAAATGCTGAAGACCTAGAAGATGTCCTGAAACTCTCTGAAGAAACAGTTTCTACTCTAAAAGATATTGAAATCCAGCATTATCTTAACAGAAAACAAATTCAAGAAATATAGCAAAAAAAAATCATCAACCAAGCTGAGAGTGAAAAAGTGGCATTTGTTAAATACCACTATTACTGACATACAAAAACAACTGACAGAAAACAGATACTCTTTATCTTAAAACTCAAATGCAACATCTATTCTGCATTGAGGAAAAATTTAAAAAAAGAAATAAAAGTTAAGAATAAGAAGCTTAAATGCAGACTAATCAGGCTCTTTTGTCAGGAAAAATTAAAAATAAAGAGGAAACAATAAATTTCTACATAAAAACTTCCTTTATAATGTCAAAATGAACCTTTCAGCTTGAAATTTCATTCCATAACACATCGAACCATTTTAATTCAACTAATGAACTATTGATAGGTGATTGAAATGAAAGCAAAAGTTTTTCTAGGAATACACAAAATCTCACTGATATTTTGATAGGATGAACTACAAGGAGAGGCAACCAAATTCCTACAAAAAAAAACCACCTATGACATCAAAAATACAACAAAAACATCAACTTACAGCACCAGAAAAAATCTCCAGGCTTGTCTAGTCACTGCAACACCAGCCTTTCAAAGAACTTCAATTACAGCCCACGTAGTTTCCAGAGTCTCATCTACCAGGAAGTTGGCATTTAAAGAAACCAATAATATTCACCCAAGCAAATCCATTGAAAGTCCCAATGAGATTAACCATTTTTAGAGACACCTCCAATAACAAAACTGCTGGAGCTAACTACACAAAAGGAACTGCAGAATTAAAAATATTCCATCTAAATGTTGACCATCTCTCCAACAAAATAGACATTATGAGCCACCTTCTTGCCATTATAAATCCTAATATGTTAATAATAACAAAACATTGCCATTCAAAGACAAACTTAGAGAACATCTACTTAGAGGGTTATTCACTAATTGAAAGTTCCTGGTGAGTGGACCAACAAAAGGGGGGGTGTCGCAATTTTGTCGAAAAATGAGATTACAATTTATGAAGCTGGTCTGGATGAAAAAAAAACATAGTGTGGAGCTAGTCTGTGAAATGTTTGTAATAAAATTGACATTCAAAAAAAGATCTTTTTACATTACTGAAATATAAAATACACTACTTCAATCTGCTTGTCAAAGTTTATGCAATTGTATTCATAAATCTGTCAAAAGCTTCTGTAAATAAGATTCATGGATCTGTCAAAAGCTTTTGATAGCATATCTCATGACATTTTACTCGAGAAATTGAAAAATTTAGGAATCAATAACATCCATCTAAGATGGTTTGAAACATATCTTTCCAATAGAAAACAGTATGTTGAGATATCTCACATAGAAAATAACAAATTACAAAAATTTCAATCTAACATCCAAATAGTAAGAAATGGAGTAGTACCTCAAGGATCTATTTTGGGTCCTTTATTATTTATTTGTTATATAAGGGAAATGCCAAAGTGCCTTAGTATTCTTGAAAATAACAAAAACCAGCTCTGTTTATTTGCAGATGACTCAAACTTAATCATTTCTGCCAAAACAGAAGCTGAATTAGAAATAACTGTGTATTTGGAACTTTCAAAATTACAAACATTTTTCATTGACAACAAATTAGTTCTAAATACGGAGAAAACTAACTTTATTTCTTTCAGTACCAAACAAAGTAGAAAACACTCAAGTCCCAATATCTTATTAAATGATTCCTGTTTGGGTCAAGTTCGCAATACAAAATTTCTAGGACTAATCATAGACAACAACCTTAGCTGGGATTTGCATATTGAACAGGTGATAAATCGTATCAATTCTGGAATATATGCTATTAAAAGACTGTCTTACTTATGCAGCTTATCAGCTTTAAAGATGGTCTTTCATGCCCACATTCAATCCCATATTGCATATGGAATAGGTGTGTATGGAGGAACCACAAATCAAAATTTTAATAAAATTCTTATCTTGCAAAAAAAAGCGCTGCGAATAATGTTAAAAATTGATAAGGAAGAATCAGTTAAAAATCATTTCACTGAACTAAATATTTTAACAGTGCATAGCCTTTACATTTTAGAATGTGTGATGTATGTTAAGACTCATCAGTCCAGTTTCAAGAGTCACTGTGAAAATCATACATATAACACTAGAAATAAGAAGGAATTAGTATTACCTAAGCATAATTTGGAGTATTATAAAAAAAAAACTTCTTATGCTGGAATAAAATTTTTAAAATCAATTCCAAAAATAATATCAAGTGTTCGAGACATAAAGAAGTTCAAATCAATGTTAAAAAAGTATTTAATTCAAAAGGCATTTTATTCATTTGAAGAATTTTATACAATATTATGATTTTACTCATAACTATTATAGTAACTTATTTTTAGTGACGCTATTTATTGTACTCATGTGCAAAATATAAATAAAGATATTAAATAAAAAATAAAAAAAATATTTATGGATTCATTAAAGTACTATTAATGTTATTATTTGAATGGCAGATTACGACAATGTAACGAGTCGAGTTAGACAAAGAAAAAAAATGAGATAAATAGAAATAAAAAAGAAAATAAAAATAGATAAATATAATCAATCAAAAGTTGAAAAATGTGTGGTATTTGAAAATTACTTTATGTTTTAAAGAAACAAAAATATTTAAATGTTTATTTAGAAATAAATGTTAATATACAAAAATATTTACAAGAAAAGGAGAATAAAGAGAATCATAAATCAACTTACTGGTATGTTACATCATATTTTCCTTTGTTTTTCAATATGATGGTTTGAGTTTCGGGCTCTCCAACTTGGACGGTATCAAAATTGATTTCAGAATATTTTTCTGTTGGGAATATGATGTCAACTAAAACGTCGACTGACTCTAAGACAATTTCGAGTGACTCTGTCATAAATGGCTCTCCTCTAAACTCATCATCGTAGACCTAGAAAAATAATGAACAACACAAAATTAATCTAAACAGACTGGTTTTCCTTTTCAAAGGATTATAAGGAGCTTAAATACTGTGCATTTCTTCTATTGAGCATGCTTCACCAAACACACTGAATAGTAGATTCTGGGCTGAGGTCTACATAAACTGATATGAAGTAATAAATTGGTAAAACTACAACTTATTCCTAAGTAACCATTTTGGAAACTCTTTAAACAATACTAATTTCACTGTCTACTTGTATTTAAATTCACAACCAAAGTAGACTGTTGTGGTTTTTAATCTATAACTTTTACTATGGAATATAAAGCTGACTGGTAAGCCCATTCAAATACAAGTTATTTTTATTGTTTTAGCTTTTCTGAAACTTGTTCTGTTCTAAGGTAAAAAGTTATGAAATTATTTAATGACAGGCCTCAGATATAAAACAGTATTTTGTATAACCATAATTTATACAGTGTGTTCGATCAGCTTATGGATCAGACCTTGTGTTTAGTGTTCCTCAAAGTTTGGTGAAATTTAGTGGTAAATTTTAAAGATATTAATTAACATTTTATATCAATATAAAGAACACACTTTTATCTTTTATACAAAATACAGTTTTAACATTTTTTATTGGTGATAATTATTTTATTGATTGTTTTAAATGTTTTATTCATGTTTTATTTGATATCAAGAGGAGATTGAATAAATGATAAACTCTGAGTTAGCACAGCCAGCAGGTGACCCTGAGTTGGACCTTGGACTCTGTCTCAGATAAGATATCTCTACTGATTACTGATTATTGAACTCTAGAAATATTATTTCTCAGGACTCTTTAACCTGGCAATATTTGACCAGACTCATTTTATGCTTGTCTTGATATTTACTTTGACATTGATGTGTAGATCAGATAAAAGACTCATATAGGGCTTGTCTAACCTGGTCAAAGTCAACTGGTAAAAACTCAACAGATCATCTTGTGCAGGATATTAAACTGTCTTCTGCTTTGTTTATAAACAAACAGACAGCTCAGCATACCATTTTCTTAAACTAATACAGTTTCGTTTGAATATTTATAGTTGTACATTAATAGGATTATTGTCATACAATTAATAAAATGGTTAAAAATGTCCAAATAAAATATCCTTGTAGCATATGTAGTAAAAATGTCAGTAAGTGTAGCAAGGCTTTGTTATGTAGCAGAAACTGTTCCAAATGGACTCATTTTAAATGTTCTAATCTAAACTTAGAAGAATACAACAAATTCTCAAAATCAAAAAATTGGGTTTGTGAAAATTGTTTAGAACCAAATGAAGAAGAACAAGAAGCAATTTTATCACATGATATAACTAATACATTGTTAAAAGAGGTAGAGAGTTTAAATAAGGTTGTAGTAACCCTTAACTGTGATTTGGAAGAGGCCTTTCAAAAAGTACAAAACCTTCAAATAGAAAAAGTTACACTGGAAAATTTGCTATTAAAAAGAGAGGAAGAAATAATTAAGTTAGAAAGTTTAATTAATAAAAACAAGGTTTCCTTGAAACAGAACATTACTCAGCCATCGGAATTTATCTTACCTTTGAGTAACAGTTTTCAGTTGCTTGGTGAAAATACGGATATGTGTAAGTCAGCTGATTATCAAGAAAGTGATTTCCCTCCTCTACAAACCCCTAAGTTCATCTCCAGAAAGCCGCAACGAAATAATCTAATCCCAAATGTTATCAGGGCAGTAGCTTCCAAACACAAGGGCATAAAAAATACTGTGGTGCCTGCGAAAGAGGCAAGAGACATCCTCTCTTCAAACAAAAGTACAAGGGAAAACAAAGTACCCTCGAGGGAAGTGCACTGATAGTAACTATCAAGCAAATATTGACAATACACTAAATAGAGTTAGTATGAATGACCAAAGTAAATTTTTGATTTGTTCTGACAGTCATGGGAGAGATTTGGCTTGGTACATTAACAAGAATCAAAGAACCCGAACTGCTGTTGGGTTTGTGAGGCCAGGTGGTAGGAGCAGTGAAATTCTAAATCACAGAAATATTACAAATGAGTTAAAAACCAAGAATGATGTCCTGGTGATTATTTGTGGCTCTAATGACATCTCTAAAAATGAGGCTGATGTTGCAATAGATAGTATGGAGAGTACAATAAAAAAAACTGGGAACAATAAAATTATTCTGGTTGACTTGCCAATTAGATACGACCTCCCGCTGTGGTCAAGTGTTAACAAACTGCAAAGAAAAACTAATATTGCAATAAAAGAGCTATGCAGTAAATATGATAATGTATCTATTGTGGAAGTAAGCAAAGCAATGAGACAGCTGCACACTCGTCATGGATTACATCTAAACTCAAAGGGGGAAAAAAAATGGCTAGCCAAGCAAAATTTGTGACGCTGTTGTGGAAGTACATGAGGAAATTTCAACACCTATTAGCAGCAGCCCAGTGACTATTGAAGAGGTTCTCAGAGAAGCACCTACACCATCACCCCTACCATCATCCACCAGTCCAGTCATTACAGCGAGTACACCACAACTTTTTTTAGAAACTATAGCCAACAAGATGAAAGAAACCTAAACTCGGCCAATTCAACCTATGTAAGAACTTTAAGTAATGATGTTCACAATTTAATATTAGCACCCCCAAATAATGACAAGATCTCAAGAAATTCATTTAATATCTTATTTGGAAATGTTCAATGCTTGACTAACAAAGTCCTAGAAATAGAAATGTGTTTAAAAGAAATAAATTACTCGGTACTGTGCATAGTGGAGCATTGGCTTAGTGAAGACAATTTTGAACTCTTTAACTTCACAGGTTACAAACTCGCTACAATATTTTACAGAGTCTCCAGTAGTCACGGAGGTTCTGGTATTTATGTAAAAGAAGATCTAAAAGTAAAAGAAGTTGATGTTAAAGAATTTTGTGTCGAGATGCAATTCGAAGTTTCTGCAGTCAAACTCAGTGACCAAAAGTTATTAATAGTATCCTTGTATAGGCCCAGTGGTGGAAAACAATAACATTTTTTTTGAAAAATTGGAAAAATCTACTGGATTATTTGATTAAATTTAAGATTGACATAGTGCTGTGTGGCGACCTGAATATAGAAGCAAATGGGAACAATACTACAACTGTAAAGCTTCATAATCTCTTGAGAACTGCTGGCCTTTATTGTTTCCAATTTTAGGCCAACAAGAGGCTTAGCCTGCATTGACTACACAATAACAAACATTAGACCATCAGACTACAACGTTAATGTTCTTGATCTTTTAATATCTGACCACAGTTTTTTATCCTTTAACATTTATGACCGGCTAATGGCAGCTTCAAAAGAAGTTACACAGGTTCAACGACTTGAAAGACCTTTCAGACCATTACCTGGGCCTGCAGTTGAAGATTTTAAACTTTGTCTACAGAATATTGACTGGGGTGTAACTCTTAAAGGATTAAGTGCTGAAGAAATGTATAATAAGTTTCACAATGTGTTTATAGGCTGGATGAATATTTATTTGCCAATGAGGAACTCAAGAACAAATAACTTCAAGAATTACCATAAACCTAAAGGTCTGCGCAACTGGTACACTCCTCAGTTGGCAAAAATGAAAGAAATGGTTATGTCACTTTTTAATATTTCACAAGCGACTGAAGATCCCAGGGATGCTAAAAATTATAAATTGGCCAAGATCAATTACAAGAGTGCTCTAAAACAAGCTAAATTTCATGCTAACCAAGAATTTATTCAGTCCTCAAGCAACACTTGCAAAGCTGCGTGGCAAATTATAAAACATGAGACTCAACCGAAACAACAACAACATGCTACTCCGGATGCTGATTCTTTCAACGAATACTTCATTTCGGTAGTGGATGAAATCCGAGAGAAAATCCCCGCAGCAAATACAAAGGCAGATGAGCTCCTAGAGGTGCAACACTTACCTTTACATCAGTCTTTCGCCTGGCAGCCTATAGAGTATAGTGATATTGTGAAAGTAATTTTAAAGTTAAAAAGTTCCAAAAGCTGTGATATTTATAATGTTTCAAATAATTTAGTGAAATTGGTGTGCAGTGGAGTGAATATCCCTCTCACCATGTGTCTAAATGCGATGCTTAAAGAGGGAATCTTTCCTAGTAAATTAAAAGTGTCAAAGGTTGTGCCAATCTTTAAGAAGGGTGATCATAGGAGTGTTAAATCGTACAGGCCTATCTCTCTGGTACCAGTTTTTTCTAAAGTCTTTGAAGCCATCATTAAAACCCAGATTAACTTATATTTTGAAACAAATAATCTCTTTAGTTGTAGTCAGTTTGGTTTTAGAGCCGGGATGTCGACAACCGATGCAGTTGGGGGACTTGTTTCGGGCGTCTTGGCTGGTTTCGATGCAGGCTTTGACACCTGTGCAGTTTTATGCGACCTCTCCAAGGCCTTCGACTGTGTCGATCACGACATCCTGTTGAGAAAACTTAAATTCTATGGTGTAACAGGCATTCAAAATTCTTTGTTTAAATCCTACCTCAGTTATCGGCAACAAAACATTTTTACTAATGGCAATCTTTCTAAATCTTCTGAGGTAAAGTTTGGCGTGCCACAGGGATCAGTTCTGGGCCCTACTTTATTTCTAATTATGGTTAACGATCTTGAGTACAAAGTGAGTTATAAATCAGTAATGTTTGCTGATGATGTCACTTTTTTTACAACAGTAAATAATCAAAATGAAAGAGAGCTTAAACTAAGATGTATGATCGATGAAGCAGATGAATGGTATAAATCAAATGTTCTGTTGTTGAATTTAGAAAAAACTCAAAATATGGTTTTCTCCTTAAGAGTCCAAGCTGATTGTAATGATAATGTGGTTAATTTACTAGGTATCACTCTGGATTCAAAGTTGACCTGGCATTCTCATATAAATAATGTATGTAAAAAAATTGAGCAGGGTCATATATCTCTTGTACCATTTGAGGCACTGTGTAGACAAACACTATCTTAGAATGGTTTACTTTGCCCTTTTTCAAGGTGTAATCACATATGGACTATTATTATGGGGTAATTGTAGCAGTATAAATGAAGTATTGATTATTCAAAAGAAAGCAGTCAGAATTCTCAACAACGCCCATTGTCTTGAGCACTGTAGACCCTTCTTTATTTGCAGTAAAATACTAACTGTTATAAATCTATACATTTTTATCTTGTCTACTTTTTGCAAAAAAATAATGTTAATAATTATGTCCTCAATGAGCATGTTCACTCTTATGCTACTAGGAATTCTCACCAAATTCATGTACCTTTTGCTAGGTTAAGTAAAACTAAATTATCTTATGAAATTGTTAGCATAAGGTTATTTAATAGACTGCACATTTCTGCTCATTATAGTAGCTTCAATAGTTTTAGAAATATTTTATACGATTGGCTGTTGAACAATCCTTTTTACAAAATTGACGAGTTCTTTAAAAGTGATATATCTAGTCTAGTCTTCCAAAGTTAGTCTGTAGGTAGTTTTAACTGTATATGTTAATTGCTTTTATTTGTATGTATCTGTAATGACGTATAGCCTATTGTACAAATATGTATTTAATGGCCAAATATATGACTTATGACTTATTCCTTTTTAAATTTTGTATGAATACATAGAATTTTAAAACTTATGGGACCTACATCACATTATATTGCATATATATTTCTTAGAACTTGTTTCTGAATTTTAATTAAACTTTTATTGCTGCAATGAATTGTTAAATAACATTTATGTTACATAAATGTTGTATATTTTCCTTGTTTTCCTGAAAACAAAGATTCTATTAGCAATCTATAAAATTACAGCATTAAACACACAAGGCCTATTAAATTTTATTTCATTTATAGACAGACAAAAGGTTATGGACTTAAATATTAAAAGTTATGTTTCTTTAACTTATTTGGCTACATTATTTATTAATCACAATTTATTTAAATACATTGAAAACAAAATTGAACTTTTATTATCAGGGAAAGAATAAAAAGTGCAAAGAAACATGACTGATAGAGGACAAATAGGTGAAACAGACAAGCGAGTGGACAGAACTAAACAATGGGCACCCCTTCCCTCTGCCGCGAATGTAGGTTGTTTAAAAATACTTTCTAGTCAATCACGATAAACACGGAATGTGCGTTTTTTCCATTCCAAAAGCTTTTGGTGAATTAAAAAACTCTCCAAAAGACACAATGTATAATTTCCCCCCACCCCCCCCCCCCCCCACCCCCCCCCCCCCCCACCCCCCCCCCCCCCCACCCCCCCCCCCCCCCACCCCCCCCCCCCCCCACCCCCCCCCCCCAACTATTTTTCTGAACGGATTTGGCAAGTTATAAATAAAATATAGATTGTTGTATGCAGTAAATTGTTCTGGGTAGAACATACATTAAAATATAGAATAAATAACAAAAATGCAATAAAGTTTACATTTGTCACTTTTTACCTGTATAAATACCAACGAGTAAACAATATTATCTCTGAAATCAACAAAGAGAGATACAAGTTTTGCCAGTGGCCAGTATACTTATGCTTTGGAATATAGAACTTTAATAGGTTCTATAGTCACTACCAGTAACAGTTGCATTTCTGCGACTCGCGATGAACTCTGGGACAAAGAGCAGAGCGAGGTGATGTAGTCCCTTTGTGATGCAAGGATAGCAACAAAGAATCACAAACAATAACCGAACTAGTTCGTCCTCTTGTGTTCATCTGGGTCAACAATGGTGTGTAATTGATTCAAGTCTGCACACGGGTTCGTCGAAGTCCGTTACACAGCCATAGAACTATGACTACTTGAGTCAGTTGTGGTTCAAGGTAAAAATGTCGGTATATAGTCGGCTTCTCATTTAGGAGATACAATCGACTTCGGTTGTGTTATTCTTTTTAAGCAAACATATCTTTAGTCACAGTTCTTTTAAAATGCCTTTCTCGAAGACAGAAAACAATAAAATTTTTTCATCATTTCTCAAGGAAGTAGGCACTACAAGTAGTAACTAGGGTATTTAAAATCAGCCTGGAAACGATAGCCGTTCCATAAAATTCCCAAACAAATTGAAACTTAGTACAAACATGTATGTACCTTATAAATATCTCGTCTTCGTTCGTTGATCAGCTTGGTACGCCTCATATACTAACGGCCGTTGAAATTCACAACTCCGTTATTATTTATGGACCTAGAGAAAAAGTCAAAAATATTTTTGGAACTGTTTGACATGAGCAATGTTTTTCTTTTATTCAGACAGTTTTTAAAATATACATTATACATATACAGTAAATCACATAGAATGTTTTTATCACCAAGAACTGGCGAAAGAAATGCTTAAGAAGTTCAAACCTAATAAAACATTTATGTCATAAATATCTTGAGTTAGTTCATTGGCCTTACTTAGTAAGGCATTGGTATTTCTATCCAATATATCAACCATTCAAACTAAACGAACTTTCAACTCCGTTATTTATTGATTTACTAGGTGATACCCGCATGAACAAAACATTTTTGCACAACGTATAAAATAATTGGAAATCCAAAAGCTAAAATTTTAGATAAAAATAAAAGTGGAATTTACAAAATTAACTGTGACGGTTGTGATAAGATTTACATTGGCCAGACAAAAAGAAACATTAAAAAAGATTTAAAGAACACAAAATATATTATAAATACGGACAAACTCAAAAATCAGCTATTGTCAAACATGCATTAGAAATAGATCACATCCTTAAAAAAATTTCACATTATTAAAACAAGTCCATAAACAAGAAGAACTCGACGCTTATAAAACATTATACATAAAAAACATAAAGATAAAATATTAAACAATGATTTTGGGTCGATTCAAAATTCACTCTTCCTTAAAAATATAACTAAATTATCTTTTTGACCCAAACTTTTATACATAAAATATTAATATTTATTTTATTTTTACTTGTAATTAAACAAATCTTGTATTAAGCTTTATTCAGTTGATAATTGTTTTAAATTGTAAAACATTTATACTATTTCAAATTGTTGATTCACACCTGACGATGGCATCTTTGGTGTCGAAAGGTCTCGTGTGAAAAAAATAAAATAATTGGATAGTTAATTGTGAGTTTTATTTATCAAATACTAGCTGTTTCCCGCGGCTTCGCACGCTTTTCATAAGCTTTGGTCGTGTATGTACACTTCTGGTTCAAGTAAATTATACTTCCAATACCGATGTAGAGTTTGCCTTGTTTCCACGATCAAGAAAATCTGTGTATGTTTATAGCCATTGTACACGCACTTTATTATAAAGTGGTCTAACACTCAAGATTTAATTTCAAACAGACATATATACATCAAATATACAGATAAATATAAATCATAACTTAGCGCCTTCAACTAGTGTTTGGCTATTTAATATACTCAACTATTTCGTAATTGCAGTTTATAGTGTGCAGGCGATTTGAAAAAATATATATTTATCAGCGCTGCCTGGTGGCTAGTTACATCAATGGGCATAGCATATAAACCTTCTCCGTGGAAAAATACACATGCATAGGACAAACACACAAACATTCATTATATCATATATATAATATATATATATATATAATAATTAAAATAGTTTTTCTTAAGAAGAGCTCTTCCTTCAATAAATATTACTAATAATTTAGTGGTTGACTGTCTGTCAAAAATAATGTTGACACAAACCGTTAGATTACATTTAACAGGATCTTGCAATTAATATTTCGTAATTTCGGAGACTAAAATGGGGGGTTTCACTATTTTAGATACCAGTGGGATGGAGCCCAGAGAGATTTTCGAAATAATAATAGGCCTATATTTTATCCCAGGGACCCTAAGAAAGTCCATGCAACATTTCAGTACAATCGGTAGTCTAGTATAGTTTACGCGTGAAAGCAAAACAAACAAAGGCTCTTGGAAATTTATAATATTAATTATAATTCTCAGATCAAAAAGTAAGGACACACCAATTAAAATTGCAATTCAAAGTTGCGAGTGAAATATTAATACATAAGGCCTAACTATCCCAACACATACAGCTTCATTAAATGGTATACTTTTATCATATTAACTCTGATGTGAAACCAAACTTTAATGAAAAAACACGCGATTGTTTCATGTGGTAAGATAGTTCGAGAAATATTTCATCCGTAGACAACTTCATTTCTACATGAACAAGAATGAGTTTTATGATGGTGCATGTCCAGCCACGAATTTGGCTAAGAGTCGCTCATGAGGTTGACGGTTGACACAATTTCTCTTTTGTTTGACGGGGATATAAAAAGTTCTTTTCCGTATGATTGTCTGTCAACAATGGCATGAGCTATAGGCTTCAAATTTTGCACTGAACCTCGGCGAAGCCTGTTAAATGAAACGGGGTGTGGCGTACTCCTGCTTTGTTATTTTAACAAACACTAACAATTTCTAAACATTGCAGTGAAGTGAATATTATGTGAGATAAATTAAGTTTCAAGAGTGAATCATCACATAATTATGTGATAGTGATATATCAGTGGTTCAATATGGAATCCGTTTAATAATCTCGATGTAAACCCGGAGAAGCTATAGCGGCGATTTCCCTTCCAACCGAATCTGGTCCACTTCAAACACTTTTTCTACGTTTGTATTGAAGTAGAGCGATGCTTACCTGGACGTTAGGAGGGATTTTGCGTTTTTGACATTCGTTTCGATCTAATTAAAATGCATTTTATACTATTTTGACATGAAGGATCTTTACAAAAACGTTATAGCCTCAATAAGGATCTTGAAATTATTAAGTAGCTAAACCTTGAACAATACTGGAACTGACGTTATCATTCTCTAAACAACATTCTTGGATCGCAACCTTACCAAGAATCTAGTACTAGCAGGATAACCACGATTATTGTACATGGGTGGGAGGAGGGAGCAAAATGAGTTACGCCATTGATCTGTGATAAAATGAAACGTTTTAAATAGTTCTTTACGAAATTATACGCTCAAGTTAATGTTTTTGAGAGCTCGATAACGAGACTAATGCCGAATGTTTTAAACTACTCCGTCAAAAAACAGAAGTTTATATAGTAATTTAGTTGGAGCACAAGTTTTAGAATTAGGAATTTTTTTTCAAAGTTTTCTTTCAAACGAAGACCATTTCAAAGTAACTGCCGTCATGTAGTTCTACTGGTTAGTTGTGTTTAACTTTTAAACTCGGGTATCTAAACGTTTTGATCTGAAAGCAGTTAACGTTCTTTCTCATTCTTAAAGGGGCCCCATGTAAATGCTTTTCGCCCTCTATGAATCTAGACCACTCTCTCAAATGTAACTTCAGTCAGGATTTTATTTCTTCTTACTCTATAGTATTCAGTTGTCGCCAACAAAAAAAATCCAAAATGTCCCGAAAGACATCTCAGGTAGCCCATGATTCTTTCTTTTTGTTGTTACTTCACAGTCACTGAGTATTCAGATGAATCTATTCCTACAAGAATTCCTTAAATTGAAAGCGTACTGCAGATAAAGAATTAAGAAAGAAAATTATACACAAAAATGTATTATAAAATACAATTTAGTACCCATGACAGTTGAAACATATCATTAATACACATTATTTCTAGTATGGTATCGTTTTATAACTAAACTAGCGGTTATTCGCAAACTAGCGGTTTCGCACGCTTATTCTTGCCGAAAACCTGGAAACTCATGGATTCTTCATTTTAAATGAAATTCTAAACATCACTGAGATAAGCGATAGTCACTGAAGGATATTCCAATTTAATGATCCGTTTTAAAATTAAGTGTAAATAGCAGTGTTTTTGAGGTCTGAAGTCGTAGAATGAAACAGTTTATGAACTGTTATGAACACGAATTTTTCTCTAATACTCCATGATATTTAATTGAATAGCTCCGACGACTTCATTAATAATAGAACTATTTTAGACCAGTGAGGAATAATCCTAAAGTCGAAGTTCTTAGCTTTTCAATTAACACACTTATGACGTAATAAATAATTTTATAGCCTAATAAGTAGATATGTTTTGCGTACGTATTATTTAAGTGTACATTACAAATAGTTTTTTTTTAGGATTTGCGCGTGTATGAGCACTTCTAGTTCAAATTAATTATATTTCCGACGCCATAGTTGAGTTTGCTTTGTTGACCCGATCAAGAAAATGTATATTGGAGTATCACCTGGGAGGCCTTTTTTGGTCAAAAGTGTCTACTTATGGCCATTGTACGAGTAATTTACATCCGTCTAAGATATGTTTGGTTCCATAGTACACACACACAAAACAGGGGGTAGTTAGTTTTTTTTGTTTACTCTGTTGCCCCGAACTATAAAATATACATACGCAAAACCTAGTTTTTGTTAAAAAAAAAAAAAAAAACAACCAATGTGGGGTATTTAGTAGTCTTTAAATCTATAGTAGTAGTAACTTTCTCTTTGATATATGCGTTAAACTAATGATCAAGCACTAGATACTTAATATTTGCTCAAATTTTCAAATAAGTATTTTTTAATAAATATTCTAATTTTGTTGTCTGGATAACTTCTGTGCTCAAGATTGATTAAAGAAAATGTTGAAATGAGAACTATTAATTGTTAGTTTCAAGTTTACTCTATAAGACTATAAGTGTAAAGAAATAAATTTAAAATTATACCTAAATTAATTAAACATGATTGTGTAGTCACATTACAGTAGAGTCCCATCCGACCTAATTGGGACCGAGCCCTATTCGGATTATGTGATTGTTCGGATTAGCCAGAATTACAGAAAAATACGGTTTTAAACTTGAGAATGGGCCTATTTTGTTATAGAATTATCAACATTGTTTATTAAAACATGTTTTCTGACTGTTGCATTGTATTTCTTGACAAATAAACGTGTTTGCGAATACTAAGCACATTTACCGTATTTAGTGTGAGAGTTCTATTGTTAAGCAATGTGAGCGTACTGGATATTGTACGGGTCCACGCGTTCAATAGTTTGTACCAAACTTCGCGTCATCCAATAGACTCTCTTTAATGTGTCAGAAGACAATAACTGAATTTATGTCTTTTAACAATTAATATTGTACTCAATAATAATATCAGTACTGTACGTCCAATTTTTGTTTGATTTCACTTCTTAATACAGTAATTTAACTCATACTTAACCTATAAGTTTCAATTTGGTACTGTATTTAACTTCATTATTTATGTACTGTACCGTACACAATTTGTCTTAATAAAATATTGTATGTCTATTTAATTAATGTTTTCTTTGTTTATGTACGAAATGATGCACCCATTTTCATTTTTTATGTAATTAGTTCCTATAACTGTTCATTATCGTTATAAATAATTCCTCCTGGACCTGTTCGGATTAACCGACGTTCGGATTACACGTGTTCGGATTAGCGAGACTCCACTGTATAACGTTTAATTAGAAACGTTGATATTTTGACAGGTTTATTGAATTAATACCATGTATTAGTTACAATTCACCTCTTATGGAATTTTTCGCAATTCTAGAGGCCAGAGGGACGGAGCCCTAAGGTCGGAGGAAAAAATCCTTACTCAGTGCGTGCGCGTCTAGGACAAAATATAAACCTATGTACATATGTTCATGTTTATATTTCAGGGATTTTGCTAGGCTTTGGTGAGTCAGTTAGTCAGTCAGGACGTCATCTTGTTTTATATAAAGACTATATAACACTGTAGCCGTTAGCAGCACAATAACGCCTGTATTTTGTGAGCGATAATTGTGACACAGTAATGGATATGAAATGCAGTTTCAATGTTGCAGGCAGACATTTACGTTATCTATTTAGTGAACGATATCTTTGATTATGTAACCAATGTAATATAATAGAATTATGGTACCAATTCTAAAATATTATAGAGTTTTTAATTTCACGAAATTTTCATTAGTCATATATATTTAATTTTTTGATATCACAATATTATAGCCACTGAAAAGTTTAAGGGTGGTTTGGATGTGTGTATTCTTCCAAAGTTATTTAGCCTGAATTATGAGGCTCCAGACGTAATGTTTTTGTTTTTAAGTAGGCCTACTGTATACAATAAATGTTCTTTGTTATCCAAACAGATTTATTGCTGTATTTTTATTAATTTCATGACCTAGGATGCAAATAAAGCATTGTAATCAGTGCACCTTTAAGATGACTATACTTTCTTTTTGGTTGAGTGCTAGTAAATCCTAGCTGTCAGATTATGGACTGAGAAATAGACTTGAAATTTCGAGTATTTTGCTGTCAGAGGGCTGGGAACATTCCATTTATATCTATTTGTCTGTCTTGTCTTTCGCAAGATATCTTGCAAATGAGTTATGCTATAGATTTAAATTTTTTGAATGAAACTACATTATTAAATGGACAACATCAAGTTGGATATTGACACATATTATGCTCAGTCTGTCTGAAGGAAGGTGAATTTCCGTAGCCAGGAATTTTGTTCGGGGTAGTCCAAACCCAGGGGTGTCCCCCTCCAGGAAAATGTTTGAAGAAGAGTAAAAAAAAGGTTTACAAACTACAGTAGTTGCTCATGATCAAAAAACTTAATTTTTCAATGAAATCGTTTTTTAACTCTTGATTTATCAATATTTTAATTTCTTTTATGATGAAGTAAAGTAATTGTGTTTTATCCAAATAAACATAAATATAGTGTTGTAGTTTGTCTGGAGCTTCAAGCACCTTCGAATAAATAAATAAGGGTAGAAAAACAACAGTGTAGAGCATTATTTAAAATATATTTTTAAAACATTTTATCATTACGAAAATATATAATTAACGAAATAATGATCTCAGTTAGAGAATTAATCTTCTATTTCTTTCCACTTTGTATATGATCAGTTTTAAAGTGTGTTGTAGTCCCACGTTGGCTGTGTCATTTTGCTCCGAATCGGTGTTTAAATAATGTTCAAACTTCCAATTCCCACGTCGATGTGTCCTATGCTGTGGAAATTGTATGTAGTGTTCTTGGAAGTATACTGAGTCTTAGTGAAAGTATACGTTATATGTCACTAGGCCTAGGCCTATATTCATCTCAGGTTTTAAATAGGTTAAATGATAGTGCAAATTAAATATCACTGTATTGAAGGCTCACAGTTCTTCGCAGATGGGATAGTCAATCATATTAAAACAAAGCAAATCACTTTGATACGTTAATTTATTTTAGTGTGATACAAACAACTAATTGTACTCACTTTGCTTTGTTGTTAATTTATTCACTAAAAACAATATCCCATCGCCCGGTTATAACTTTTAATACACTATTGCACAATTCCGTATTGCATCACTGTCAGGTGGATCTACACTTCTGACGTCCTCTCTGCTTCAGCTCTCCAAACAGAAGGAAGATTCTGGGGCCAAAACCTTGTGTACTGTCTCAAACAATGCTCAACCCCTCTCCCGTTCAAATTAGTGTTTTCACGATTGAATATAATTTAATTCTTTTCTCATAATTATCGAATTTTATCACGTTCACTATAATTGATCAATTTAAGTCTTTCTATTTTCTTTAACTATTTTTTCTATCGCTTTTTATTTAAATTTTTGCAACATGTGCTTTCTGATGTCATCAATACGCAAGTCATTTTATCCCACCATTGGCTTTTTTGCGTAATTTTATTTGGTACTTTTAGTAAAAACAAATTTTGGTTATGTTTTAGGCCTAACTCAGTTTAATTATTTGAATTTGTTCCCGTATAAAGTTTAACATATTTCTCTATTATTAATTAAATAAATATGGCAAGATTCCAATAACATGTGATTTACTTGCGTCACGGTCATTTGGTTCACCGTCTGCTAATTCCCCGCGAATATTTAAATGTAATTTGACCTGTCACAACTTCTGGCCATTTGATCGATCACTTCGTCTCTGTTGATCGCAGCTGTATAGTGAATTAACAGTAGGCAAGCCCATTTAATTGTTCATTACTCATAGAATTCCTCAGGTAGCTTGAAATTCTATTGAGGTATGAGTATGATCTCTACCCCTGCCATTGACACTGGTAGGCCTAATGTAACAAGAACTGCAATAGAAAGACATTTGCAGTTATTTGATTTCTTTTAATTTCGACCAAAAGTCAGTTAAAGAAAAAGGTAAAGTAAAGTAAAGATGTCTTACTTTACAAGGCAAAGTTAGAGCTAAGAAGCCCTCTCTTACACTAAAGTTGGGGACTAACGGCTTAAAGGTGACTTCTGAACTACCAACAATGGTCGGGCAGGTGGGCTTTTTGCTAGGACAAGATCGCTCAGCTGTCACCCATTCAAGCAGCAGCCACCCTCGATCTTGTTTGATCTGGTTATCTTTGTTAGTTAGGGATTATTTAAATTTGTTAAAGTTTTATCTCCGATAATTATTTACTTTACTGTCTGTATTTTAAAATAGTTTCGATTGATATATTTTGCTCTACTTTATCTAAAAGAAACTGTGTTAAAATGTGTATCTTGTAAACAAACAAAAGTATCAAAACATATTTGTATAGGCCTACTTAGTTTTATAATAATACGAGTGAATAGTTACCTGAAGTAAACAGTTGATAGCAGAGTAGAAGATTTTGTCGCAGGCTAAAAGTTTTGTCTAGAACTGACATGATTTTTTGGGAATTTTATATTCTTTTACTTTTTCCATTTTGTACTTCACACTCTGTACTCTGCCTCGACCCCACAATCAGACCACCGACTATCGCAGAACAGTCTCAGGTTTTCAGTTTGTAAATATTTGTTTGTTTTGCATTATTTGGGAGTAAACAATCTAGAGCTTCAGAATATCGTTTTTACCAGAATTGGTCAACCAAACTTGAATTGAATGAATCGATGCAAGGCATGGATATTGATTGACGATAATATTCCTCAGCAGTATAGCAAGGGAGGCTCTTTTAGTTTACTTGTCAGGGAACAACAATTGCGGTTCCAAAATTATCTTGAGGCATCTTGTTCAGTCCTTTCAAATAAGGAAGTGAACTGTTTGATATTGCTGCTTTCTTCGTTTTCATACAGGTTACGCAAAACCTTCAGTCGTTCAACCATGTTAGCAGCAAAATTAAAGTCAGTCGATATGTCGCTTCCAGGATTTTGGAGGTACTTTGAAAGAGGATGAGAGATTCTAAATATGAATTCACACAATACCATTGTAAATCAAAATCAAATCAATGTATTTATTACATTCTCACAATTTTATATTACATCGCAAAATTTCTAACGTTTGCTAACAATGTTTCAGAAACACACACACACACAAACTTACTTGTTCACACATTTAGTGAAGTACGCTCACACAGACCTCAAATCCTATGCCTCTCATAAATCAAAACGGCACAACAAGAACTCATCAGCATAGTAGAACGCTCTTAATACCAATAAGTGTTTTACAACAAGGAAACTTCCTTTCTCAACAGAAGATAGGAGATTGGCAGCTGATATCATTCTACTAGTAGTAGGCTATACAAATCTTGCAGAGTAACCAATGGTGGCTGGAATAACCTCAAAAAATGTATTGATAAATCTTACCTTTCAATGAATCTTGTGTCAGACTGGCGAAGGAAGCATGTTTTTCTTTTAGTTTCAAGATTATCAATATGTATTTTTAGCATATCACCACGTTGAGTATTATTTCTCTTTACATTTGCAACTTAAGTTATAGTTCCCAAACAATTCCTCATGCAAAGAATGTCTAAGGAGCCACTCAAAATAAAAAAATGTTCAATTGAATTAAATCCTAAAAGAAACATGTTGCTGTTTTGCAGGCTACAAAAATAACTACTGTATATAACTATGTATAACTGTGTATAGCTACCTGTAAATCTGATACAGTACTGTGGGAGTTCTTGCTCTCTAATCTCTGTTTGCTATATCATCTTAATTTCTTGTTTTAGTCTAAGAATAATATCAACTTGTATACACCTAATCAGTGTCATATCCCCTATTAGTACAAAACAGGCAAATACTTCAAATACTCCTTTCAAGCAAATACTTGCACCTTTTGTGTGGTGCACTGATTTTTTTATTATCAGAGGCTCACTGCACTTGCTTGTTTGTTCAAATTATATTCATGGAGGGAATGGCATCATAGAATTATGTTATTGCTCGTCCCTCTTGTTCTTCCTTCAGTTACTGTACAATCCATTCTACAATGATAAATTAATTTTATCATTAATTGAATTTTAAAGCCATATCAAATCAATATCCAGAGTAAAAATAATTGCTTTTAATTTTTTACTGGAGTGATCAACAGCAAAAGTTAGATAATATTATTGGTAATGCTATTTGTATACTACTTTTGATGCACTCAAAATTGTGTTTCAATAGGATATATATAATTCATACTTTTCAAATTTTTCTTTCCATGAAAACCTAATATGGATTGTTATGAGAATTTAAAAACTAAATATCGAACATCGCTCCAGGCGTTATAGGCATTATAAATGACAACAAACAACTTCATTTTTTTATATAGATAAAAGAATATAAACAAAGTTTTGTTGTCGGAGCCCTGAGGTCAGAGGGAAAAAGTCCTTCCTTAGTGCACCTCTAGGGCACAAGATAAATCTATGTATCAAATTGCATGTCTCTACCTTTCATGGTTGTTGCTGGGTATAAAGTAATTAATTAGTCAGGACATCTACTAGTATTGCTGGCAAACATTTTCAAAGAACTGTTAGTCAATTTTGCCTTGGGATTAGACCAATTATTCAGTGGATTGAGATATATAAAAAATAACTGATTTTTGGAGAAACATAACTAAAAATTTGTATTTTATTTAACATCAAGGTTTCAAAATATTAAAATCTTGCCATTTACAGTAAGTCCAAATTTTGTTTTTGTCACAACTACTTTCATCTCAATATGGAGTTAAAAATATAAGATTTGACCAATTCACATAACTGGCTTATATTGAGAACTTTCTTGGGCTTTTATCCTGAAGAGCAGTCACTGATCCTGATTACAAAAAAGGATAGTTTTAGTTCTCTTTTGATACGTCGAGTTTTAATGTATGATTTGAACAATTTCTAACAACACTTTTTAACAACATTGTAGAGTGATATAGAAAACTAGTAGCGTGCTGAGTCATGTTCAAGTATATGACACGGGCTTTTAAAAATTATGTTTTAAATAAAAAAACTCATTCAAATATTATGTATCATACATAATTATTTTTGGAAAAACATGCTCTCTAATACAAATGAAAATAAAAATGCATACCATTTTGCATTAAGAAAGATTCTTTTTTCTTAAGTGGCAGAGCAAATACTGGTCATTATTTTGTTTAAATTTATCAGGTTTAAATGTTTTTTTTAATGCAGTAAAAAATTCCAAAATATGCAAGTTGTTTATTTTATTTTTTATTATTTTTATTATTATTATTATTATTATTAATATTTTATTATTTTGAATAAAATCAATCATGAACTAAAACTTTTAAACAAAAACCACACAGAAAACTATTTAAATAGTAACCATGTTCCTTCGGCTTAAATTCACAAATAATTATATATATATATATTCATCATAAGTACAATGGATATTTCTTCAAAATAAACAGCAACATTGATTATAAATATGAGTGCATAAAAGATAATGTCAGTTAACGATGTAAAACATACAATTTTATTCACAAACTCCTGTTTTGTACAAGTTACCAGGTGACTGATTGGCCCAACTTTGATTTCTCTTACTTCTCAGAATTTTCTGATTTAGGACTTACAGTTTTGTCAGTAGTACATAGAGGTATTTTTCCTACATTTTATTTTGCAAAGACCCAAATATTCAAAACATTTTCATTCCCATGGTAATGCCATTTTTAATTCTCTTAACAAAGATGGCCAGATCCAAAAATAATTAAAAACAAATAATGAGCTAATTAGTACAAATATAAATGCAACAACAATCAAATTAAATATCTAAAAGATTAAGTGAATACATCCAACATAGTGATGCTAACGGTTTAAAGTGGTTTGAGTAAATGACTCAGTCGGAACACTTTTGATGCTAAAAATGTTTTATTAATTTGATTATTCGCAATTAGAAAACTTTCATACTTGTCAAGAAATGATTACATTCTAAGTTTGATTTTTATCTTTTTTATAAACAGTCATGACTAAAAATATTTTCAAACAGTTTTTTTATTTAAAACTTGAATCCGTGGTGAAAAATATAAGTTCCCATTTAAAAAATGAAAGTGACATTATAGTTTTTAAAACCATATAAATTTATTTGCTGATTTGAAAACTTATTCTCTAATTTTTATTCCTGAGGAAGTATGTCAGTGATGTGGTAACTTGATTTAGGTACCCTATATATTTGTCATTTTGACTGTCTAATAAGTTTTATGTTACTGTATTACTAACAAAAGTAAATAAGGAAACACAATCAGAAACAACCAAAATAATAATATAATCTGCTACTACACAGTAGTTAACTTAAAATATACAATATCATTAAAATCAATCAAATTAAATAATAATTGGTCAATTAATGCTAAGGTTGTGGCTAGGTTACTATTTAAACATTTTAATTTTGTTTCAGTGTTCTGCTGTTTTGCTGTTATGGACGAGCCTTGCAGTACGGTCTGAGCCAATTATTTGTGCTAGACTTGATGAAAATTACAATCAGATCAAACCAAGAACGTTTAACCACTTAGGGAATCGAAGACCATCTTTATCTAATAAAGGAGGGTCATCTTCAGGAAATCTTATCCTACATGACAACAAAGTGACAGGGAACTTTGGATTGATCCATGGTGGGGGAGGTATCCCCAGTGGAGGCTCTGGAATCATTCATGGTGGCCAAGTCAATAAAAAGTTTATTGGGCATGCAAAGAATAGCTCAGTGTCTCAGAGATTAGGGAATTTGCTCCATCATCACTACCACGGTATACCGACTGGTCATGGAGCATCTGCTGGACAAATTCAACAAAGTGGTAATTTGTATGTACAACAAAATTTACAAAATGGTCTTCAAGGAGGTAGTAATACAGCCACAGTAGGCCAAGCTAATTTTGCTGGTGGAGTGACAACAGGAAATGTTATAAGCCAACACCAAGGAGGAGTTAGTGCTGGAACTGGTTTTGGAATAAAAGGTAATAAATTTAACCATGCCCATAACCGTCCTCATCATGTTCATCATCTACACCATCAACAACATGGCGGAGGTCAGCACATCATTCATGGAGGTTACAACACTCAATTTTCTGGATCTGGAGGTGTCGCTGGAGGAGGAGCTATGTCAGGAGTTAACCATTTGCAACATGGAGGGCAGCACCAACATCATCATCATCATCATGGACTTGGAAGCTTAGGAGGAGGGCTGGTACACCACCATGGTCATCATGGAGGTTTAGGATTAATCCAAGGCAGTTTTGGAGGAGGTCTACATAATGCAGGAGCTACAACTGCTGAGGTAAATAATTTAGGACAAGCTGGCAACCAACAAACTACTCAAGGTAATTTAGGATTGATTCATAGCAGTCATGCTACTGTTAACAGCTCAATCAATGGTGGAGGTATAGTAAATAATGTTGGACAAACTCAAACACAACAAGGAGGCTTGATTTATGGCGTTCATGGGCAACAGGGGAGTTATTCAACTGGTAGTGGCAGTAACTATCACGGTGGAGCAGGATTACAAGTTGGTCATGGACAATCCCATCATGGAGGATTAGGAATGATACATTTTGGAGCACAAGGAGGACACAGTTCTTCAGTTGGTGGGATTTTTCAGGGGATAGGGCATATTCAAGGCCAGCATGGGGGATCAGGATCAGTCCAAGGTGTTTATGGGAGTCAAACAGGTCAAAATATTTATCAATCAGCTGGGACTGGGAATTCAGGTCAGATTTACACCCAGCATAATCTTCATCAAGGAAGCTTAACTCAAAATGGATTATCAGGTCAGGGACAATTTATTGGATCCAGTAGTGGAAATGGAAACTATCAAACTGCTCAGGGAAGCAATACACAAAATCAATATGGAAATCAAAACGGAGGGCAAGAAAATCAAATTTATGGAAATTATCACCAAACATCTTCCACTGGTAATGTCGGAATCCATGGGATGGGTCAGAACCAATTAGGGAGTTATGGAACCCAAGGTGGTATTTCATCTTCAACTGATAATTCTGAAAATTATTTGACAAATCAAGGAATTTACCAAGGATTTCAGTCTGGAAATTATGAAGGACAAGGAAGTTTGTCACTAGATTCAAATCAACAAGTACATCCATCAGGACTTTCAAGTAATTATGGCTCAGGTACTGTATGGACAATCCAAGGAGGGGGCAATGGCCAAATATCTAATACGGCAAATGGAAATTACATTGGTACTGGTACTAATAATGTAAATTTTGAAGGTGGTTTAAATATTGGAGGGCAACCTTCAAGTAACGTTAATTTAGAAAACTATCAATCTACATCAGGCAGCTATACAGTACCTACAAGTAATCCCCAAAGTAATTTAGGTCAAGATCAATACAACAATGTGGGGGGGTTCAATGGTCAGTTCAGTATAAACTATGAATCAGGGTCAAACGTTCATGATTTTGGTGGACCTCAACAGGTAGGTAGCATGGAGGATAATATTATGTCAAATAGTCCAGAAAGCTATTCTGAGGGGTACAACATAAATCAAATTCAACATTCCCCATTGGCAGATGAGCCGTTTGATGTTTCAAATGAGGAATCTAGTGCCATAAGTAAACCAAATAGTGCTGAAGCAAATGATGTTCACAAAGAAAATACAGTGAATTTTTCTGGCGATAAAACTACTCACATCAATGGAAATTATGGTTTAAGCTCATCTTTTTCACAGAACTACAATGCTACCAGTTCGGCTGTTGCAGGAAGTGCCGTGCATTATGGAGGGTCAAACTCACAACAGTCTTTTCAGAGTGATGGCTCTAATTCATTATCATCTCAATCGTCTAATTACTACGGAGCATCTGGCAGTGCATTAGCATCTAGTAATAGTTCATATAATAGTATGTCATCAACCAATTCAGAGGGTGGTGGTTCTTTTGGAAATTCACAGTCAAACTATAATACACAATTAGGAGGCCAAAGCAATGGATTGTCAACTGCCCATACCTCAGGAACCTATTCAGCTGGAAGTGGTGGATCAGCAGGAATTAGCAATGAACAACATGTTTCAGCTAATGCAGCTTCAGGTATATCAGCTGGTAGTGGTTCTATTGGAAGTTCACAATCAAACTTCAATTCTCAGTTTGGTGGCCAAAGCCATGGATTATCAAATACTCATTCATCAGGAACCTATTCAACAGGAAGTACTGGATCAGCAGGGACTAGCAATGAACAACATGGTTCAGCAAATACAGCTTCTGGTATATCAGCGGGTAGTGGTTCTTTCGGAAGTTCACAATCAAACGTTGATTCTCAGTTTGGTGGCCAAAGCAATGGATTGTCCAATACCCATATATCAGGAACCTATTCAACTGGAGGTGGTGGATCAGCAGGGTATTAGCAATAACCAACATGGTTCAACAAATACAGCTTCTGGTATATCAGCCGGTAGTGGTTCTATTGGAAGTTCACAATCAAACTTCAACTCTCAGTTTGGTGGCCAAAGCAATGGATTGTCAACCACCCATACATCAGGAACCTATTCAACTGGAAGTGGTGGATCAGCAGGGATTAGCAATGAACAACATGGTTCAGCTAATACAGCTTCTAGTATATCAGCGGTAGTGGTTCTACTGGAAGTTCTCAATCAAACTTCAATACTCAGTTTGGTGGCCAAAGCAATGGATTATCAAATACCCATACATCAGGAACCTATTCAACTGGAAGTGGTGGATCAGCAGGGATTAGCAATGAACAACATGTTTCAGCAAATACAGCTTCTAGTATATCAGCAGGTAGTGGTTCTACTGGAAGTTCTCAATCAAACTTCAATTCTCAGTTTGGTGGCCAAAGCAATGGATTATCCAATACCCATATCATCAGGAACCTATTCAACTGGAGGTGGTGGATCAGCAGGGATTAGCAATGAACAACATGGATCAACAAATACAGCTTCTGGTATATCAGAGGGTAGTGGTTCTTACTGGAAGTTCACAATCAAACTTTATTCTCAGTTTGGGTGGCCAAAGCAATGGATTGTCGACCACCCATACATCAGGAACCTATTCAACTGGCGGTGGTGGATCAGCAGGGATTAGCAATGACCAACATGGTTCAACAAATACAGCTTCTGGTATATCAGCGGGTAGTGGTTCTACTGGAAGTTCACAATCAAACTTCAACTCTCAGTTTGGTGGCCAAAGCAATGGATTATCCAATACCCATACATCAGGAACATATTCAACTGGAGGTGGTGGATCAGCAGGGATTAGCAATGAACAACATGGATCAACAAATACAGCTTCTGGTATATCAGGCGGTAGTGGTTCTACTGGAAGTTCACAATCAAACTTCAACTCTCAGTTTGGTGGCCAAAGCAATGGATTATCCAATACCCATACATCAGGAACCTATTCAATTGGAGGTGGTGGATCAGCAGGCATTAGCAATGAACAACATGGATCAAACAAATACAGCTTCTGGTATATCAGCGGGTAGTGGTTATATTGGAAGTTCACAATCAAACTTCAACTCTCAGTTTGGTGGTCAAAGCAATGGATTGTCGACCACCCAATCATCAGGAACATATTCAACTGGAGGTGGTGGATCAGCAGGGATTAGCAATGAACAACATGGATCAACAAATACAGCTTCTGGTATATCAGCGGGTAGTGGTTCTACTGGAAGTTCACAATCAAACGTTGATTCTCAGTTTGGTGGCCAAAGCAATGGATTGTCGACTACCCATTCATCAGGAACCTATTCAACTGGAGGTGGTGGATCAGGAGGCATTAGCAATGAACAACATGGATCAACAAATACAGCTTCTGGTATATCAGCGGGTAGTGGTTCTACTGGAAGTTCACAATCAAACTTCAATTCTCAGTTTGGTGGCCAAAGCCATGGATTATCAAATACTCATTCATCAGGAACCTATTCAACAGGAAGTACTGGATCAGCAGGGATTAGCAATGAACAACATGGATCAACAAATACAGCTTCTGGTATATCAGTGGGTAGTGGTTCTATTGGAAGTTCACAATCAAACTTAAATTCTCAGTTTGGTGGCCAAAGCAATGGATTATCAAATACTCATTCATCAGGGACCTATTCAACAGAAAGTGGTGGATCAGCAGGGATTAGCAATGAACAACATGGTTCAACAAATACAGCTTCTAGTATATCAGCGGGTAGTGGTTCTATTGGAAGTTCACAATCAAACTTCAACTCTCAGTTTGGTGGCCAAAGCAATGGATTGTCGACCACCCATACATCAGGAACCTATTCAACTGGAGGTGGTGGATCAGCAGGCATTAGCAATGAACAACATGGATCAACAAATACAGCTTCTGGTATATCAGCGGGTAGTGGTTCTACTGGAAGTTCACAATCAAACTTCAATTCTCAGTTTGGTGGCCAAAGCCATGGATTATCAAATACTCATTCATCAGGGACCTATTCAACAGAAAGTACTGGATCAGCAGGGATTAGCAATGAACAACATGGATCAACAAATACAGCTTCTGGTATATCAGCCGGTAGTGGTTCTATTGGAAGTTCACAATCAAACTTCAACTCTCAGTTTGGTGGCCAAAGCAATGGATTGTCGACCACCCATACATCAGGAACCTATTCAACTGGAGGTGGTGGATCAGCAGGGATTAGCAATGAACAACATGGATCAACAAATACAGCTTCTGGTATATCAGCGGGTAGTGGTTCTACTGGAAGTTCACAATCAAACTTCAACTCTCAGTTTGGTGGCCAAAGCAATGGATTGTCGACCACCCATACATCAGGAACCTATTCAACTGGAGGTGGTGGATCAGCAGGGATTAGCAATGAACAACATGGATCAACAAATACAGCTTCTGGTATATCAGCGGGTAGTGGTTCTACTGGAAGTTCACAATCAACCTTCAATTCTCAGTTTGCTGGCCAAAGCCATGGATTATCAAATACTCATTCATCAGGGACCTATTCAACAGGAAGTACTGGATCAGCAGGGATTAGCAATGAACAACATGGATCAACAAATACAGCTTCTGGTATATCAGGGGGTAGTGGTTCTTTCGGAAGTTCACAATCAAACTTCAACTCCCAGTTTGGTGGCCAAAGCAATGAATTATCCAATACCCATACACCAGGAACCTATTCAACTGGAATAGGCGCAAATGTGCCTTCTACAGCAACAGTTCATGGTATTGATGAATCTTCTACTGTCGGCTCTTCCTCTCAAATGTTAAACATAAATGCAAACAAGAATCAGGTCGGTACCGTGACTATGACAACAGTAAATAAGGAGCAATTAATGTCACAGTCATCTCACTTAGGAAGTAATAGTGTAGATGGGGCAACTTACACATCTACAGAGGGTAGTAGCATTGGCAGTCAGTCAGCAATAATATTTAATCCAAATGTATCTGGTCAGTATACATTAACTGCCACATCAAATGCAGTAATAAGTAATGGCTCTAATGATTTTGGAAGTCCTATTTCAACACAAGCAACAAATGCAGGTCATTCCCATCATACTTTGTCTACAGCACATGTAGATAACAATCAAATCAGTTCAAGCTCAGAGCCAAATTTAAACAGTGGATTTCAGCAAACTTCAAGTACTTCTAGTTTTGGAAGTGGATCACAAAACAGTGGAAGCTATTCATCTAATTTGGGTCAAAGTTCTTCTTTAAGTTCCAGTCTACATGGAAGTCAGAGTTCTAGTTACAGTGAAAACAATTTAAGCAATTCTCAGATTCAAAGTACAAACACAGGACAGCTTGCTGGGTCAGGGTTGTCAGGACATAATCATCAGTCTCAAAGTAATGAGAACCATGGTTCTTCTTCCATTAGCAGTTCAGGAATGGTCTCAGATTTAAGTTCAAGTACATCTGGAACTCATAGCTCTGGCTACATTGAAAGCAGTATGGGCAACTCTCAACTACAGGGGTTTTCAAACAATAAAGAGCACCAATTAATAGTAGGAACGTCAGGAAGTACGCATCAGGCTAGTGGTTCTGGACCAGCAATAGGAAGCTCAGGCCATTTTACTGAATCACATAGCGGTGAAAACCACGGATCTCTTTCCAGTAGTAGTAGCTTGGGACAAAATTCAGCCTCAAGCTCAAGTACATTTATTGCTGCGGGCAGCAGCTACAATGGAAACGAATTGCAGGGGTCTGCAAGCAATAATCAAGAGCATATAGGAACAGGGATATCCGGGAGTACGTTTCAGTTTAGTGGTTCAGAATTAATGACAGGAGGCAGTGGTCATTTTACTGGAGTACAAAATCAAAATTCAAACACTGGTATGACAGGCACCACAAATTTGTTTTCTTCTGGAACTATGCCTAGTTATAACCAATACACTGGTTCAATGTCTTCGGGTCAAGGAGTAAGTGGTAACCAAGCTGTCCAACTAACAAGTAATGGAGCCAACCAACAAGGAGCCCAAGGACATTTGTCAGCATCATATAGTTCTGGAACCATAGGGACAGGTCAGATTTCTAGTATAACTACTTCAGGAGCTTCTGGCTCATCACAAAACAGTCAGTCAGGCTTCACAGGTGGAATGACTTTTGGTAATGTAGACCAGGCAAGTGCTTCAGCTGCTACAGGTGGTTATGGTATAAATCAAGAACAAAACAACCTTGTTAGTTCAACTAATTATGGAAATGTAGGTGTACTAACATCAACAGGTTCGCTGTCTTCAACCAGCAATGGTCAGTTAGCTACGTCCTCCAGCTCTCAGAATACAGGAAATCTCTTCACTTCTAGTTCAAACAATTTCAACCAGTATGGTTCAACGTCAGGAGGAGGTACTCAGATAGGTATCTCAGAAAGCAGTGGTAACCATGGAACATCTATCACACCATCAGGAAACACAGGGATTACTTCAACATTTAGTGGTCAAGGGCAGATATCTGGAAATATAGCAACCAATGTCAATAAGGAAATATCTGGTTCAATTCAAACTTCTGTTTTCAGACATCCTGACCATCAATATTATACAATATTCCATTGTGCCTCAGAGTGACACACAGAACATGGGGTATTCAGCTGTAGAAGGTTATGGGAGTGCAACTCTACACCCTGGAAATAACTTCAACTCTCATCTTGTCACTGACAAGAACGGTTTTCATTATCAGTATGTGAATACTGGGGGAACAAATCCAGGAGAAAAAGTATACAGTTATAACTCATCACCAGTCACCAATCAAGCGTATTACAATCAAGTAACTCCAAGTGGAATTCCTCCACAACCAACAGATCCTGCTTCTGGGCAGGCCTCCCTATCAGGAGAATCTCAGGGTTATCAAGGAATAAACGGAGCTCTACAAACCAACTTTCAACATTCTAGTGGTGGAAATTTTGAGAGTGGTTTTAAAAAAACCATTTAAAGGAAACTTTGGTATTTTGGGAAATCATCGCCATAAACTGAATGCAGGGACTTTCTGGCAGTATAACTGGTCATTTAGGAGGTGCGGGAAATCTACAAGGATTCTTAGGTGGAAACAGGGTTGGTGGAATAATAAATGGAGGAGGAAATACTGGAGGTGGAATCAGAGGAGAGCATGGTATCAGTGCAGGATTTCAAGGTGGGATAAATGCCGAACATGTTAATGAAGGCCAATTTCAGGGAACATTTTTAGGAAATCCATCATTAAACGGGCAATACCAGTCTACCACAGGGCTAACTGGGGGAATCAAAGGAAACTTCCAGAAGTATCATACATTATCTGGGTCATTCCAAGGAAATTCTGCGACAAGAGCACCACAAAATTAACTCATATTCTTTTCAAAAGTAATAATAATTAAATAAAACAATGAAACCAAAATACAAGAAAATTGCATTATTTATGTTGATTTTGATTTCAAAGCTAATAATAAAATAATAATAAATAATAATATTTCATATTGGGTTGACTACTATTAGTAAATGACTATCAATTCAAACTATTATTGTAAATAGCTCATATTTTATCCTTAAAAAGATCTGTAAAATCAGTAGAATCATATGTTATTAGTATTGAAGTACAGTTTAAAAAATAATATACATACATGTACTTATTACTATGTATCTTGTTACTTAAATCATTCTTAGATATTATTATTTATCATATTATAAATTAAACAGTTCTCAGAATATGAGAATCAATGTCTTGTAGAACCAAATCACTATCAAAATGTGTTATTTTATTTAAGTACCAATCAAAAAATGGCTTTGTTAATAAATACGATGTCTACATTTATTCCATAGAAATAACTAAATTCCATAGTAGAACTGCTCCATTATTAAACCAGTTATAGCTCTGTGTGATTAGAACCACATTCTAAGTCATGGATGAATGTAGGGAGTCCATTTTGGGAGTGCAAGTGAAAAGGAGGAGGTAGTCCTAAAATTTTGGAATATATCTTAGATCAAAAGGGCTTCAGAAGATCTTCACCATAAGAATATTTTAATTACTTCCATTTTTTTTTCTTTTTAAATTACTATTTAATTTTTGGGATAACAATTCACTTATGTTTTTCCTGAAGTACATTCATCTATTGGATAAAAACCTAAAATAAAATAACCTGTATTAGCATGTAAGAACTACAGACCCTTTTTCTAGAGAACACAATTTGTAGTCTCCAAGCTTTTCTCCATTATCTCAAAACTTTAGTGATACATTTCTTATTTCTTGAATTGATACAACTTGTAGTACAGTAACCTAAATAACACATTTTTTAATAGAGAATATTTTGCATGCATTGTTTTCTTCCAACTCCGGGTCTCCGGGTTTCTTGCAAGTCCAACCATATATTTAATGTTGCTAGTAAAGAAGTCTACTGTCTCTTGTTGGTTTTTAGTGCAATCAAACAATAACTGCGGAAGTTGAGCGTTTTAAAATTTTAATAATACAAGTGTAAAAGTTGAATAAAACTAATTTTTTATGTAAACAACTAGATATAAGTAATTATTTTGTACATTTAAGTCTGTGCCATTTTATTGTATTAAATTAATATATCGTATTGATTAAATATTTTTTATTTTTTAAACATGCCATTTTTTATTTATCCCATTTATATTTAACTATGAATTTTACTGTGAATCTACTTTATATCTAATCAGGTAAAAGAATAAATGATAAAATTATATACATTTTAAATAAATTATATTTTATATACGTTTTATAAATTATATAAAATAACTTTAATATTTTTCTTTATATTGTATGAATAAAAATTTCACATTTAAAATCGCATATGATTACTCAATTTGTTTATAATGTAATGCATTCTGTTATTTTCTTGTTGCCATAATGGTGACACGTAACAATGTAAAAATATTTGCTAATGCACAGCCAAATCCTATGAAGTTGAACCCAGTGTTGCATATATACAAATAAAGCTTCATGCAAAATTTCAAGTCTCCTGGTATGTCCGTTTTCAAGATATCGTGCGGATAGACAGATGGAGAGAAATGCAGTTTTTCCAGCCCTCGAGTGATGGGCTTTGCTAAAGCGGCCTACACACGTTCAAATCGGCTTGTCAATTCGATGTGAACAAGCCGAACTGACAAGCCGAATTGACTGTGTGTATGCAAAAGTTTGTTCAAAACGATGTGAGCTCAAGCCAGAAATTTGAACTGATGGCATGATGGAAATTCATCATTTCGGCTTGACACATCGGCTTGATGGCAAGCCGAACTGATCGTGTGTATGGGAGCGTCAGTTCAGTTCCTCAAATCAACTGTCTGCGCTTGCGCACCAGTGACAGGCGTCTGTTTAGCAACTGTCCGCGTGTTTGCTGCTTTGTCCGTAGTCAGTGAAATTTATAGCCCTTTTCCAAGTGACAGCAGACTTTGAAAAAGTATTTTTTTTTTAATTTACATTACACTGTGTTGTCAGTGCAATGAGTTCTTGGAGGAAGGAGTTCTTCAGTTCATAGAGTTGTTTAGGGGAAAAGAATGTTTCTTCGTTCATCATCCGCAAATAATTATGCCAATCTTTGGGGTGAAACCGAAGTTCTTTTAAAAGGTTAACATGGGAGTACTGGGCTCGATTTAAAAGCCAGTCCTTAGTCCACTGATTCCGCTTGAGTTGACGCTTTCTTCTTTTCACAATTACACAAGCCACTGCACCATATATTAGTAATAATTCATCGTCCGAAAACATTATTTAACTTGCAATTTCCGAAACACAAGCACAACAAAATTTTGGAGTTAATTAAACCAGATCGAACTGACAAGCCAAACTGAACGTGAGTATGTGATTGCTGCGTCAGTTAGAATTGACAAGCCAAACTGACAAGCCGAACTGACAAGCCGAATTGAACGTGTGTAGCGGCCTTAACTCTTAACCAATGATTAAATCAGAAGAAATAAAGCGTTAAAAAGAAACAACAAAATTAAACATTTAATTTTGAAATAAATCATTACAAAAATTAAGTAAAATATTTATTAAGTAATGTTTATAAACTGAGTTTATTTTTAATCCAAAATACTATAACAGCTGTGTTGTTTACGCCTGAAGTAACAATATATTCCAAGAATTGCGCAGAACAACAAGAGGAAATACACAATTATATACACTGAATAACTTCTGTCCATGCGAAGGTGTGTGGCTTCCCCATACAGGGACTGGAAGATGTTGTCCCAAAATGCCAATCTATCCTCCAACACCGGATAGGGAGCCATGACCAGAGGATCATTGATGATCAAGTGTCTAGTAAGTTTTCCCTTCACAGGCTCCCAGGTTGGTTTCAAGTTACTTCCAGGAGGCACTGGATCCCTAGAAATCATGTTAGTCCATATTTTATTTGAAGCCTTTTCACTATAAAATCTTGTGAAGTTTACTAAATTAATTCACAATATTATAAACATTTTATATTTCTCCTCCATCTAATCTTGAAATACCAGCATTGCAATATTTTTAAATCATTAAAAACAACTATATTAAAAAAAAAAAAAAAATAATATGTGACTAACCAAATACAATTGTATAATAGGTAGTTAATATCTTATTATGTACATATGGTCATTAACTCAATATTACAAAACAACTTTCCAAGAGCCAAAAAATACCAATACGGTACTTCACAAAATAACTTATTCTTAAAATTAATCTATTTCAAAGGGTTATATTACAAATATTTTGTTCAATTTGAATGAAATTTATTAAGTACACAATATGTAACAATGTGTAAGTGTAAGGTCAATAATAATTTTATTGCGATGCTTTATTGAAGATGATGCAGTATAGTAAATTTACATTTAACGATAAAAACATAAAATAATATCCAAGTTAAATATTACTGAACATAACATTTCTTTTGTGACAAAGTAATGAGTTTCAGATATGCCACTCAGATGATTTTTCAAAAAGTTTTGATGAATACTTACCCATAAGTTGCAAAGTTTGTCCATAAGGTCACCATCGTTTCAACCATCTTCATATCCTTCGGGTACGCTGATATGTTGTATTGTTCTTTGACAAAACAGGGTCGATAGAACAAATATCCCAACTCTTCGCCATGACTGACCCCTACAAGAGTTCAACATATTCAGTGGTGCCAAATGAAGTGGGAAAATAATTGTATACTGGTTAAAACTCTGTATTGAAACATGCACAGCTAAAGCAAAATATTTTGATGGTAGCTGTTGTGTTTGAATCCCTCCTCTACTCCCCGCGCACAACACTGTTGCCAGGTTTGTGTATGAAACATTACTGATCCATCTCATCACCAGGGTACAGCTAATGTCGGCAGTGATATGACAACACCACATCAGATGTAACAGACTATTATAATGCAGGATGCAGTTAAAAAAGTCTTTATACAGGGTTAATAAAAAGTCAGGAGACCCCCTCAATTTTATTCTAAATTTTATAATATGAGGAGACATATTTTGGGTAGTGGTGCAATGTGGAAAAAAAGTTTCACTTGGTGATTTTGAAAATTATTTGTATCCCCCAAAAATACGGGATTTTGGTGGCAACTTTCAAGGGGCTTACATTTAAAATTTTTGAGTTGTCATCAAAACCATATTTTTGGGGACAACGTATTTTCAATAATTACCAAAAGAAACTTCCTTTCCACATTGCACCACTAGGCTTACCCAAAAGATATCTCCTTATTTAAACTTTAGAACAAAATAGAAGGGAGGTCCTGACTTTTATTCACCCTGTGTGTAGTTTACATAAAATATGTGAACATGATCAAGACAATTCAATTTAGAAAGGTAATAATCTTTATAACCATCTCTCATTGGCTGAGCATTGGCGAAGCCTATCACTTGTAGGGCTGAAAAATTGTGACTGCCTGTCTGTCCACATAATATCTTAAAAATTAACTGACCTACTGTCTTGAAATTGTGTATGAAGCTTCATGTCTGTATGAGGAAAACTGAGTTCGACTATGGAGAATGTTACTTCATTGGATTTGGCTGAGTGAATATTTTCACATTGATCTATGATGACAATGAGAAAATAACAGAATAAAAACACTTTTAAACAAAACCAGTATATTTATAAGATTTTTATGTGATTTATTAACTCGTGTACCCTAATTATCCCAACAAATCCAACATCATTTTATGGTGACTATGTGTGTAAATATTTAAACACTAATATGAAACCCAATTTAATGAACAAAATTGTAAATATATATTGTGGCAAAATAAATTGATAAGTATGTCTTTTGTAGACTTTAATTTTGCATGCAACTAATTTCTACATAGAGAAGAATGAGTTCTATTATTTGCATACCCAACCACGGAATTTGACTGAGAGTTGAAGCATGTCACTGAGTAGACTTTTTTTCTTATTTAATATAAATTCTAAATTCTAATTTATAATTTTTCTTTTGTTTGCTGGGGATGTAAAAATTGCTTTGTCCTATTATTGTTTGTAGTTCTCTCTGTCAATAATGAAATGTACCTGTCTATGCACTTGAAATTTTGCATTGAATCTCAGCAAAATCTGCTACATAACACACTGTTTAGCCTACTCCTACCTTGTTTAATATTTGAGCATAATCAAGAAAATGTAATTTATACAGTTAATCATTTTGATTTTCTTCAACTTTTTAGGTGCAATTTTAATTTTTCAATTGTGCTCTGTTAGTGGCAAAAGATTTCTCAGTTAATGTTTATTCATCTATGTTTATTCAGTAATTCTTAATTCGTACTAAAGTTGGCACATACAATCATAAATAAATAAACACAGGTCATTTATATCTTACTGTAGAAACAGTGTTCCAGAACTGGGAATGTGTATATTAGTAATGTGTTATTATGTTACAATGTTTGCAGCAGTTAGCAGTTATCAACTCACCTGTTACGTTTAGTTTATGGAAAGGCCGATCTCTTCGTTGAAAATTCCCAGCATAATTGAAGTAGTACAGGTATACTGGTGCTCTATTGCTGATAATCTGGGCAGTTTTCGATATACAGTAAGAAAACTCCCTATCTGTGTTGTACTAAACAGGAAAACAATAAAGATTATTATCTATTATTGCCTGTCTATACTCTCTTTGTAAGGTCTTAATATGTTGCTGAAGCTCATTGCTGGTAGTATCTTCAGTCAGTGACTTGAAAAAGAAAAGCCTATCTCTCATGGAAGACAATTCATTGCTTAACAAATTGTTATTTATTTGTGCATAATGTTTGCTGAATTTTAATTTTTTGTAGGAATTTAATATTATTAACTATAATAGGATTTGCTTCAAATACTAACTCTGTACTATATCTATCTAAAATAAAATGAAAGATCAGGTTTAGCCAATCATACAAAGTTAATGTAATGGATAATTCATTGATAACAGTTTACATTTTACAGAGATTTAACAGCTACAGTGCTCGATATTTGTCATAAATTTTATTTGTCAGATTAATTCAAATTGCATCATGATCTGAGAAAATAAAAGGAACTACATTTCTTGACAAAACATATCTTCTATGACAGGTGATAAAAACATTGTCCAAGCAGTTATGACCTTGTGTAAAAGAGTTATGTAATCTATATATATAAATGCGAATGTTTGTTTGTATGTTTCGTTATAACTCTGGAACCAATGCACGAAACATCGTGAAATTTTGTACAGTGATTCTACACGTTCCTGGAAGTAACATAGGCATACTTTTAGAGAGGGAAACATGGATTTAATTAATCTTTTAATTATAAATTGTTGTTGATGTTGGAGTGTTTTATATTTGATCCGACAGACTGCGCTATGACACGTAATACAAAGTGAACTGATACTTAACAGCTGTTAATACTTTCAGCTGAAGTTCATCAAAGAGGCAGAAACATTAGTTTACATTTAAAATTCCGAAAATGTTTATTGTAAAGTGCTTGATCAGTAGTGTAATGCAGGTTGCATAGAGGACGTCATTGTCTAATTTTAAATTCAGATTGCACCAATGATCAATAAACTATCTAATGCAATGAAAATACTATTAAACGCTATTATGAAAATAACCTCATTGTACAAATCCGTGAATGTTTGCACATAAGGTAATCAAATTTGGTTACATCGAAGTTAAATGAAAAGAGCTGAAAGAAGACACTTTATGATCGAAATTGGGTTTCTTTGATACATTTTCTTGAAGGCACATTCCTAAATAATACTGGAAATATCTTAGACAGAAAATTAATTTTAATAGACTGAATTTGATTCTTTATAACCTAATTAGTTTACCGAGATTCATCCATATACATTTATTGTTCTGAATAACTTATCAACACCTAGCAAAAACCACGAATGATGAAAAACCAGCCGCGGGCAACTGCTAGTTAGGGTATAAGAAACAAATTAGAACTAATCTTTGTTTTAAACTAAAATGTAAGTGAATTTTTTTAATAACGGAGAGGCTGATCCCCTTTAAGCCTTATTATGTCTGTCCTCATCTGCCACTGGCCTGTGTGAGGATCTTATCTAACATAATAAGGGGTAGAGTTGGTAATGTACAAGGTACCGATAAACGTGCTTTGATCACAGATCTAAACCTGGGAAATATTTAACTTAAAGTCAATGAAATGTCTTAGACAATGTGACCATCGGCTATCAACGAAAGAAAAATAAATAACAATAATATTGATTAATTTCCAATATGTACACATATTACACTGATATGTTCATATATTATTAATAACATACAAATGTACTTAAAAGAATAAAAGGTATTATGGAACTAGTTAAAACTTCCATAACAGTATCTGAATTGCAAGATTTGTCTCTTAAATGAGATATTTTTTTACTCTTACAATAAAGTAGTTTGATATATTTCTAAAAATACTTACATTAATAAACCCATACATTGTGTCATTTACGGAACTGTTAAACCCTAAGTAAAAATTTTGGAACTGAGTAGCTATCCTCTGCAGCACCTCAGGTTGTTCGTTTTCAAGCATATAGACTGGCAGATAAGGGATAAAATCTTCCTGTATCTTTTCAAATTGATCTGGATTTGCTGTAACAAGCATTTACGTAATGTGTAAGTAATATTAATACACTATCACAATAATAATGTGTGACCCAGAAATTTCTCGGACACTAGTTTTAATTTCTGAATATTAATTCTAAATTGTTTACTTAATAATAAAATTAATATTAAATTGCAGTATCTTAGTTTATTTTAAAGAAATTAAATGAAATTCATCCAACCAATGACATTGTATCACTGCCAGAATAAACGTATTGATTCAAAAGATCATAAAAAGTGAGTGTTAAGCCTGAGCCCCAAACTAATCATTGTTAACAGTCTTGTAGTTACAAAAATATGATCCTGAAGTTTGAAAAATTCAAATTTCAATTAACTCTGTTCTGTATACACAAATACGTATTAATAGTGCCAGGATTTTTAAATTATGTCTATAAGATAAGATACAAAAACACATACACAAGAAACAAGAATGGTATCTCGTACATGTTCATATCACAAGAAAATAAAGTGAGTTTAAAATAATATTATTATAACTATGACAGTTTTGGGCAAAAAATTATTGATTTATGGAATACCGTACCTTACTTCTAGAACTATTACATTACAACTCATCAAAGGAATACATAGCCTTGTTGATGAGAAACGCTTTATAATTGTAATTTATACATATCCTCTGATAGAATTTCCATAGGAAGTTTGTTTAAAATGTTGATCCAACATAATATGTCACAGCTGTATAATACTCACTTTCTGGATCCTTCAAAAACATAAGCCCCTCGCCATCAGTGAAGCCCATGAGATAAGGTATATCCCCTGTAGTTTCCATCATCTTAATAGGATAATCTGGTAAAAATACTTCTTCTCCCAGATCTTGTTCAATGGTAGGCAAGAATGGATTTTCAGCTCCTTTAACCTAGACAACGATAAAACACACAATTTAAAAAATAAAACATTATTTTCAAAGAATAGAATTCTCTTCTTTAGGAGTCAAGAAACCTTTGGGTATAAGGCTTTTTCAATAAGGTTAATTAAAAGTAAGAAAATATATATGTATTTAGTCAAAATAAGAAAACATCGCATTTCATAGCATCATGATATGGCAACTGGGATAACATAGAGAACTATTCTTTAGTTGGAAATATCCAGGGGATATATGGAGTTTTAAGAGCTGCTTCTGGATGAAAAAAATCATTTCCATAGGGAATTTAGGATGTCTTCCTGAATAGAGTCAGGAGTATGAAGATGTATACAATGATTTTACAACTACTAGCGATTCAAAAACAGTTTCTACTCAATTTACTCAATAACTCCAGAAGTCAGAAATGAAAGAATAGATCAGACTTTATTTATCTGCAGCAATAGTAAGGCTTAGCCTTTCTCAAGAAACTCTCCACTGATGTACCCTCATTAAGAAACATTTTCTAAAGCATCCTGATACCTCCGATATAGCCAAATTAATTGCAGCCTTAACAGAATCCGTACCAGTAATTGATCTGATGAACTAATATCCTAGAGAATAAAGAAATTAAAGATATGTCATCCCTTCTTGGGAATCTTCAGATCCTTTCTTTGGAAGGGTTTGGCTTTGCTATTTCTGCAATGCAAACTAAAAAAGCTGTTAGTCTAGATGGCATATTAACAGAATTTTATAAAATACGCAGGCTCTAGACCACAATCCTTCTCAATATAATCCTCTGAAATGACTCTTTGAAAAGAATTAACTGCTTTTGTTTTGACAACAAACAAGCAAACAAGCAGATCACTTATACAAGGTAAAATAAAACATTTTTTGGATTCTGTTTAAATCCCATTGCTTTTGCCAATAAGATATTTGTTTTGCAGCAGTTGGTACTACTCCTGAGGAAGAAATATTTGTAGTGCTGGTATCGCTCAGTTGCCACTGTTTACTTGTGGAGATTATTTTCATGTGCAGAGTTAACCTTCTCGATTTGAAACATGTCAATCAATTAATTAGTAAACAGCAATCAAACATTAAATTCTGTATTTTGCTTCAAAAGTAACCTAGTGAAACTCTTGAGTTGTTAACTCATGTTTACAGACACAAGGCAATAAAGATGAGTCAATTTGATGAATGGTACAAACGTTTTTGTGAAGGTCACGTAAAAAATTTAGATGACGCTTATAGTGGACTTCTTTTAACTGCAACCAGTGATGAAAACATTTAGCAAGTACTGCAAGTTTACGAGCAAACGGGAGACTAAAGATTTACGAAATTGCATTTGCTGGTAGTTTAGTCAGCATCCTTTGTGATCATTTTAACATGCATCAAAATTGTTTGCAAATGGTCCCAAAAATTCTAACTGACGACTGACTACAAAGAAAACCAATGTTAATCGCTGGTGAGTTAACTGATATGGCCGATGCAGATCAGGATTTCATAATAAATTTGTAACTGGTGATAAAAGATGGTGTTTTCTCTATAACCCTCAAACAAAATTTCAGTCTTCTGAATGGAAACAAAAAACATCATCAAGGAAAGAAAAATTTCACTTGAACAAAAGCAAAGGAAAAGTAATGCCGGAAGGATTTGTTGAGTACATGGTTTTATTCAATATGAGTTCATTTCAGAAATAATTTTATATGGAAATTCTTAGGTGCTTTAGAGATGCCATTAGGAAGAAATGCTCTAAAAAAATAGGTGGTAAATATTGGATTTTTATTCATAAGAACACCCCTGTACATCAGTCTTTGTTAGTGCATAATTATCTAGCCTAGAACAGTGCTACTATGTTAGAACATCCACCTTACTCACCTCACCAGCTGATTTATTCCTGTTCCTGCGGTTGAAAATATGATTAAAGGAGAAAACGATTTGCAAATACTGAAACTGTCAAGGTAATGGCAACAGAAACAATTAAAGAACTTTCAAATAAAGATTTAAAAAATTTGTTTTGAACAGCTATATGAATGTTGGGGCAAGTGTGTTGTTGCAGAGGGAGAGTATTTTGAGAGGAAATAGGTTTGTAGGTTTTTAACTTTGTTAATTACATATAAGTTACATAATCCAATTTTGGAAACTTTTTGACTGTACCCCGTATAGGTTTAATGCCATTCAATAGCACTTTTGTGGACTGTTATAAGTTTGAGAGACTTATTTTACAGTATTGCCAATTTCACCTATTCTTGATGCTCATATTACTTCTGACCAAACTGGATTTAGGCCTGGTCATAATTGGTGTGAAGGTAACAGGATTTTTCCAGACATTTGCCATTGTTTAGTGGTCAAAACACCATTTTGATTTTCAAGGACGAGTATTTGCAAGCAAACAGACATGGAGTTAACCCACAACATATTTGTTGTAATTCCTGACTTACGCATATCATAACACTTTGATATTATTGGTTCATTTATGTGTTAAATTTTACCTCTTTGAGGAAGAGATCAGACTTTAGATCTCAAAACAGTGTTATTGATTATTTGTATCACTGGATGATAGCAAATTTATGTCCTAAACAAATCCTCTTACTCTCACAAAACTTCCATAATCATAAAGACTTTAAACAAAGAATGGTTTATTGAGTTGGTGTAGCAACAAGAACTCATAATTTCAGTTATCATTGCAAATTTCTCAGTAGTATACAGTATGGTGTGGAGAAGTTTTACAGCTGGTTTTAAGTGGAGCTTTACATTTAGAATGGTGAATCATAACTAAAAATAGATTTACTTTAAAAATCGTGTATGCGTCTCACCTTTCTTTAAAAAAAGTGTGTAACATAATATGTTGACACCCAATTTAAGACAGACAGTATTTTTCTAAAATCCATTTTTAAGAACCTTTTTCTATACAAAATGAATACCTATTTAGTATTGATTTCTCAAATCTGTATATACTATACCTAGATTTTTACAGATTTGTACTGTTCTTTGTATTTTTGCTTTATAAATGAAGAGCTGATTAATTCATTCAAAACACAATTTTTTAAAATATCATTAATCTTGTTTCTTCAAGGTTATCAACATATGTAAATAATATATGATTACTCTTCCTGTTTTTCACCAAAACATTCTTAAAGTGGTGAAGAATTGATGATGCCTAAATATAGTTGAGTTTTATGCCAAATTTAAGTGTAGGAAATAAGGAAATACCTCTTATATGGGTATTCTAAGAAAGCGAGGTCAAACTATTTGTCAGCTAGTTAAATTACATTTAGAGATATTTTCGTGGAAACTTATTTTCACTAAGAGGTATCTTGTAAGAGTTTTCATTAGAAACTTTAAAATGTTAAATAAAGTCGGTTAGTGGAAGTAATAACAAACTGCAACTCGTTAGTAATAATTAAGCCAACAGAAAACAAGTTATTTTTTGAAAACTAACTCCTTTGAATATCTTCTGTTTCTCAGCCAGAATCACACCATCGACCTCTCGTAAACAGGAGACTGCAGACTGGGGAGAGTCTATTGGACAGTCCAAGGCTTCAGCCATCTTCAGGCCCAGATTGGCTGTAGACGGGAGGAAAGCCGTATCAGAGAGACTTGACCCACTCTGTGATACAGCTCTGCTGAATAGACCTACAAGGACATTATCCAAGTTAACAGTTGCAAAAATATCTTGAAACATATCGACTTAATTGCAGAAGAGGAAACCTCCATATATTGAGACGATACAAATATTAGCCATGCATTCACAACATTCTGTTTATAAGAAGCAGCCTCTTTACTTCTCAAATTATATTTATTTTTGAAAAGGATTTATTATGAAATTCAAAAACCCAACGTAATAGGAGGTACAAGCACTTAATAAAAAGATCCAATTGGTGCTATATTGAAGTAATAGTAGTTAGAATTTTACACTGTACCTAGAGTAGTATTGGCAATATTTAATGAGAAATAGCAATGAACTGAAATTATATTAGAGGATTGATAATGTTTCATGCACACTGATTTCATTAAATTAATTAGTCTGATATTAATCTTATATAATGAGACTCTTCCACAGTAAGGGAGGGTTAGGCTACTGAAGGAGACTCAGAAAACGTCTGAATATAGTCACTTGGCCAATATAAATAGGTTATGTTGATGCAGGTAAATATGAACTTAAGTAGATGACCTTGGTAGTATGAGTAAATGAGTTGTTAAGTAAAAAACTATTAGTAATAAAACAGAATTAATAATTATAGTATAACAAAAATATAAGTTTATTGTTTAAAAAATAGTTTTTAAATTGCAAGTTTTGACACTTTGAAAAACTTGTTAAAATATTTGACAGTTCAAGTGGCGAAAAGGAACGTATTCTTAATTTATACTACTGTTATTTACCTTTAGACATAGGTGAGTAGTACAACATGCTGACCATATCACTGCCTGAGCTGTCCCCTACTATAGTCACCAAGCTTGGGTCTCCCCCAAATTTGGAGATCTCTGTCTGCACCCATTTGAGAGCCATGACTGCATCTTTCAAGGCAGCATTACCTTGGGCTTCCGCCAAATTCATGTTTAGATAGCCTGTAAGTAATTTACTGTGAAATTGATTCTTTTGCATTATGTCATCTTTCAGTCTCAGAATCATCCAGTTTAGTAATTAAGAGTCAAAATCAAGAACAGAAATGAAACTAGGTACATTTTAATGAAAAATAAATCACCTAACTTATAATTATGTTAAAATAAACAAATTATTAAAAAAGTTATGATACGAGTATGTTAGAAACCACAACAAACATTTCTGTCAAGTTCATACATGTCTACTCGCAGTAATCAACCACGAACAACCCAAAAGGATGTTTTTTTGTATGAATGTATATTGACAAATACCTGAAAAATTCTTGTTACCTTTAAAATAAAAGATGCTAGTAGGTCTACTAAATCAATTCATGACTAGGGCTAAAACCCAATTGCATAGGAAGAATGCAAGCATCAATATAAATATCATCATTAATATATGATTCGTTCCAATTTTAGTATATGTACTGCCGAAGCAAGTGTAAATAAGTCTTTCAGTCTTCTTATAATATTTCCAAAAAGTGCTATTGGGTGGTATTTGTCTAAACAATCTGGTGGTTTGTTGGGCTTCAAAACAGTAATTCTTTTGTAAAGAGCCATTTTAGAGGATTACATTGAAATGAAAAAGAAATCACAGTTGTGGTTTAGAGCCTACAGTTTTTATAAATTCTGTTAATATGCCATCTAGACTAGATACATATCTTAGAAATAGTGTGCATATGTAGTTGTCTATTTGTTGTGATTCCTGACATGTATATGCGCAATACTTTTATTTAATTTGTTTATTTTAGCCTGAAGTATATTTGGATTGTGCATGCACATTTCTTTGTGTTACTGATTTTTATATCACTGAAGGACAGCCTATGTTCGAAAAAATCCTTCACCTTCATAAACCTTCCATCATCAACAACAAAGGATAAAATCCCAATAACAAAATCAACTGTAAGTTAGGTTTCCTACTATGTCTTACTCATAATAGTTAACTTATAGTTACAACAAACACATAACAAATAACACATACCGAAGATGCCAAGCCTGTAGTTCATCAGAACTACAACAACATCTTTCATCAGGAGGAAGTCAACTCCATACTTCTCAGTTGCGCTGGAACCTTGATAGAACTTGCCTCCATGGATCCATACGATGACTGGCATCCCTTTGCCATTTTTGGGCTAAAAATTACAAAGGACGAACAATCAATCATAGAGCACATAACACTCAACAAACATATTATGCCGAGGTTGACACGCAGTCAACCTCAATTTTTACCTTTCAGGAGTTTATGTTGTAATACATTTGTGTTAAAATATGCCATAAAAAATAACTCAATTTTACATATAGACTATTTATGTTTAGATTGGTAGTTTTCTAAAGCAAATTAATTTTGTAGTAGTTTACACAGGTCTTATTGAGGAAGTATCTCAATGCAGACTAATAACACAGCATTGGTGTTTGCTGTATAAAGGTAAAGAATCAAGAATCAAGAAGTTTATTAGCCATTGGTCACAACAATATGAAATAGGCATCGTCAAAATATACAGCACTGATATTTACAACAACAAAATTAGTTATTACAATATTGTACTATAATTATACTAATTTTATGACCAAGTAACAGGTTTAATATAATCTATGAAGAGTGTGCATATGGTTTGTTAATTACGTTATAGCTAATACAGTATAGAAAAATCAGAAATCTACAAATCAAACTAATCAAAAAATGATATTTATGTCAGAATCTAAAAATTCTTTTAAAGAGTAGAATGGATTGCATATGAGCCAGTTACTTATCTTTAGTTTAAAAATATTGAAAGGAGTCATTGTAGCAGATGCAGGCAGCTTATTATAAAAAGTTATGCAATTGAATTTAAAAGAGTTGCCGGTTTTGAGTAGCCTGTGCTGAGGGAGATCTAATTTGTTTTTACCCCTGGTATTGTGTTGATGAAAATCTTGTCTGGTATTGAAATCTGTAATTTGTAATTTTGTATAGACTAGTATATGAAAAATGTAAAGGTTAATAACTGTCATGAATTTGAGATTGATAAAAAGTGGTTTGCAATGTTCTAGAGAGCTGCTTCTACTGATGGTTCTAACTACTTTTTTTTGAATGAGAAGAATATCATTCACAGCATTGGAGTGACCCCACAAAACAATGCCATAGGAAATGTGTGATTGAAAAAAGGCAAAATATGCCACTCTCAAATATTCACAGCTAACAAAATCCCTCAGTTTCCACATTAGATACAAGACTCTAGATATTTTTCTACATACATGGTCAATGTGTGATTTCCAATTAAGCTTGCTGTCAAGATGAAAACCCAACAATTTTACAGATTGATCTTCATAATTTTCAGATAAGCTGAGAAGCAGATTTTGCGTTTTCTCCTGATTACATATCAGTCTATTAGAAGTGAACCAATTTAAAGCCAAGCTGTGAGATGCATCCATGTTTTCTTTCAGAGTATTCAACTGCTTATTAGATGAAAAAAGAGTGGTGTCATCAGCATAAATAACAATGTTAGACAACACATTAGAGGGCAGATCATTTATAAAAATGATGAATAAGAATGGTCCTAAAACTGAACCCTGTGGTACACCTGTGGCCACAGAAAGAGTGGTAGACTGCTGAGCTTGAACAGAAACATATTGTACTCTATTCGATAGATATGACTGCAATATATTAATGGAATTTTCTGATATACCATAGATCTTAAGTTTGTTGAGGAGGATGCCATGATTCACGCAATCGAACGCCTTACTTAAATCAATGAGTGTTAAAACAACTGACTCCTTTTGTTCAAAAGCATGAAGTGCTTTAACGACTATTTCTGTAACGGCAGAAGTTGTAGATTTATTGGTACGAAAGCCATGTTGGTTATTACTGATTATATTATTGGACTCAAAATGTTGATTAAGTTGATGATACATTATAGATTCAAAAACTTTTGATAAGATGGGGACTATAGAAATTGGGCGATAGCTTTGGGGCAGAGATCTGTCCCCTTTTTTGTAGACTGGCAATACCTTGGAAATTTTTAGAAGATCAGGAAAATATCCATGTAATAAGCATTGATTGAAGATGAAAGCTAATGGTGAACTGATGTGTTTTATTGTGTTCTTGACAATATAATTAGATATACCATAAAAGTCGGAAGTTTTAGAGTTTGACAATTTAGCAGCTACCTTAGTTACATCAGTTGGGGTGATTAATGACCAAGTAAATTGAGGTACACAGTTAGTTAAAGTGTTAGCCAGTAGGTTGGTTGCCAATATGTCAGTGTTATCAATGTTAGTTTGAATGTCTGCCACCGACTGTATGAAATACTGGTTAGTTAGGTGTGGATCAAGTGTTGTTGGTGTCACACCTGTGTTGTTTTGTGTTTCTGAGGAAATTACCTCCCAGGCAGCCTTACATTTATTACTAGCTCCCTCTATATGATTTTCAAAACAAGCCCTTTTTGCTAGGTTGAGCTTTTTTCTATACTCTTTTTTGAAGAATTTATAAAGGTTATATGCGGCTTCCATATGCTGAGACCCAGTTTTTCTAAGATTCTTAAAAACATCAAAATAACCTAGCATTATTTCTCTACCTCTTTTTAAATCTTCATTGTACCACAAAAGTTTCTTTGTCTGCTTGCTTTTAACACCAATTTTAACTAATGGAGATGATAGATACCAAATATTGTTATATGTTTTTAGAAAAACTGTTAAATAAAGTTTCAATGTCAATCTCTTTTCTTTTATAGGTATCAATTATTTCCCACCTTTCACTCTCCAAACTTTCTGCAAACAATTTAATTTGTGTCTCATTTTGCTTACGCATACATTTTTTTGAGGATGTGACTGTCTCATTTGGTCTACATGATCTATCAAGTTTTAGATTTAATAGAAGAGGATTATGATCGGAAATGCAGTCATTCAAAACTTTTAATTCATAACAATCCCTTGAAAAATTTACGAGGATGTTATCGAGACACGAATCATTTCTTGTAGGAGCCTTATTTATAGCTACCAAGTTAAGAGAGCGTAAGATGTTTACAAAGGTGGTTGTCACTGTGTCAGTGGTTTTATGGAATGGTATGTTGAAGTCACCTCCAATGACTAACTTAGAGGTATGTTGCAAAACCTTTTTAATAGCTTGTTCAAAGTTATCAAAAAATAAGTCCATATTACCACAAGGTGATCTATACAGAGAAACTATTGCTACTTCTAAATTGGCCAATTTTATTCCTGAAATTTTCTAAATTTTGCTCTAGATTAAATTTGCTTAGGTCTAGTTCACTATATTCAAGCGAATCTCTTATAAAAATACCAGCACCCCCATTTTTTGAGGCTTTGCGACACACCATACTTGCAGCTTTGTAGCCCTGAGGTGTAAATAAAGATATCTGCTCTTCTAGTAACCAGTGCTCACAAATGCTTATAATATCTATATGCTTAAGTTTAGACAAGTGTTCTAATTCTAATAATTTATTACGGAGACATTGGATATTAATTTGTAAAATGTTAAGACCGATGTGCAAGTTTGATTCAATGAGTGAACTAGATTCATTGTTAAAGGTTGTTAAATTTTGAAAACAGACAAGGGGTTTTTCCATTATTTTCAAACTCCCTTCTCAAAGGATAAAATTTTGGATATTCTCCTAAAATTAAACCTGATGTCTTATAAACATGTTGCAAACATTTTATTTATTCAAGACAAGGTAAGGTAATAATCCAATAGTGTGAATTGAAAACTGTCTTCTATTTGAGACAATACATAAAAATGTGTTTTACTGAATTCTTAAATATCTAAAAAGTTGCATACAATTTAAAGGCACATCACAATAAAGATATTTTAATAAAATAAACATTACTGAAAAAACATATATTAATAAGATTATGTTACCCTGATGGTCGAAGTAACTTTTTGGGATTGAAATACAGCTTGAGCCATATAATAATAGAATACTGACTCTCAACATTTACCTGCAAGTAAGGAGTGAAGACGTTGAGATAAAGGCAGTCCTCATTATATGTAATGGGGAAAGGAACCTCCCGTAAAGGCTGAAGACAGGCAGGAGCATCCGCATATGTCAGCAAGACATCAGACCAATTAGCAGGAGGTTGAGGAGCCTAAATGTGTCATAAATATGTTAAAGTCTGCATTATAAATAAGAAAATGTTTAAATTAGTTGTAGTATTAAACACAATCTACAGATATAAGTAACAAGTCATACTTCATATATGTAAAAATCTTTTCCCCCCCCCCACCCCCCCCCCCCCCCACCCCCCCCCCCCCCCACCCCCCCCCCCCCCCACCCCCCCCCCCCCCCACCCCCCCCCCCCCCCACCCCCCCCAAATACAAGAAACGCTAACAACTTTTGCCACCTGCCCAATTCAATCACCTTGCACTGTATGAAGAGAAAACCCAGCTATACGGGATCAAAGCTGTACATACCTGCTTGCCAAATCCAACCTTAAGGCAATTAACAGAGGAGCAGGCACTTCAAGAAAAGAAGCTCGGAACAATGGGGGCTACTGGAGAGGACATTCTATACCGCCACCCCCATTGAAAGAGTTCTCTACTGGGAACTGGAAAACGCTCAATCTTAAAGATAACCTATAATTAAATTCGCCCTTATATCATATTGCATTCTATGACACCCATTGTATTTCCTCAAAGAGAATTATAATAAAAGATGATATGGACTAATGGACTATGACTGATGACTATACCGAATCAAAAGGAGAAGATTCAAACTTTCGATTTAATTGGAGTCAATAATCTCGAAAAAATCGATTCTTTTAGAAAAAATATCTGGAGAAATCAGCTGGCATTCAAGACGGGACGCTACATTGCCCGTGCAGCCAATCGTTTGTCAGCTTATGTTTGTTGTTGGTTTACCAGTCATTGTTCTAGAGTGATGGTTGTTATGTTCTACTGACATATTTTTGTGTGTTTTATGGTTTTACCTTTGTTTAGTTATTTATCTATTAGTTTTTTTATGACTTATTATTTATTAGTTTTTACAAAGCGTAACCTATTATTGTTTTTGAAGAAGGAAATCCCGTTTTTGAACAGGAAACAATTTCTTGAGTGTTTTATAAAACATGAGTTGGAATGGTTTGTAGGTTTAGTTAGCTAGCTTTTAGGGAAATATTTTTAGCATATTTTAGGGGAATTTTATTTTAAGAACCTAAGAACTGTGCGGCGTCATCTTCATCCTGTAGTGTCGAGGCTTGTTTTTGGAGCTTCTCGCACGTCGAGGTTTTTTTTTAAAAAAAATTATTAAAAAATAATAAAAATAGAAAGCAATATAAAATAAGGAGTAAAAATATTTTTCGTGTTCAAGAATTTTTTAAACGTAGAATTGCACCTATATTGGTAAAATTAAACCATCGAAAAATTTTCTAAATAAACACTTTTTTTAAATCAAATATAAAATTGTACAAAAAAAATATTTAAATAATTGGGCGGGGACTCATAACCTGAGCAAATGAAGTTTATAGTGAGAAATATTTATATAGTGAGCATAGCCATTTCTGTGTCAAATTTTATCTAGTTTCAGAAAAAACATAAAACATTATACACATTTATGAAAGCATCATAAAGCTATAGAACAAAAAGCAGCGATTGCGTATAAATTCCTGAAAATCGGGTATACACGTAAGACTTTGGTAAAACAAGTTTTGCTAATACATTTATCTAATGAATACATGGTTTATTTTGCATATTTTATTACTTAGAATTAAAATAGAATATACAGTAGCTAATGAAATAATTACCATAAATTATTTTTTGAAAAGTAAAAAAAGTTAAATTTTGCCATTATTCAAAAATTTTTGCGAACATTTTCATTCAGCAAAATATAAAATAGTTTCTAAAGCTTGTACTATATCAAAATTTATAAATTTATGGTTTATAAGTAATAGGAAATATTATGTAGTTAGAAAACTATAAATATAATTAAAGATATTGAAAAAATATAGAATAAACCCAAACAGTTATTATATATAACCAAAGAAATTACAGGAAATATATATTTTATTGTGAAAACTATCTATTTACCAAAAATAAATAGTTACTTCAGAGCTAAAAGAGTGCTATAAATAACGTTTTAGAAGTGGAAAACAATAACAAACTATGTGAAATCTGAATTTTAGCCAAGTCATTTTTGCCATAGCCTACACAAAGCCGGGTATTTTCTCAAACATATTTCAGTAAATAGAAATTGATTTATTCTAAAATATATATGTTTACCCTACTACGACATCAAACAACACACATACACATTAAATACGACACTAAAACACGCGTAAAACTATTAAAACTTACAAAATATCCACAGCTCGGCCAAAGTGTACAGAACGGCCAGCGGCAATATGGCGGTCACAACAAACGGCGTTGCGTTTTTTTTACGTTCAAAATAACAAGCTTGCTACGTCATAACCATAATACAAAGAGAATAAAACTCATCTGTTCCTTAGCATTTTTCTTCCCGAATGCCAATGGTGCATGAATTATATAACGATACGTTACCCCGGAGTATATTATAAAAGTAATTATTCGAGGGAATGTTTGATCGACAAAATTTTGACGGTTAACACCACAAAAAGCGCATTAACCGACATAATTATGTCGATTAACAGTTCTTAGGGTAAAAACTTTTATCTACGATTTTGTAATGGTTTAAAATTAATTGAAAATGAAGTAATCTCACCTTGTGAAGGAATTGGGAAAGAGACAGTGAAATTGATGATAAATTATTTTTATATTATTTAAAACAAAATCTCTAAAAAACACCGCCAGAAAAAATCAACGCAGAGGGGGTATGACCATGAAAAAAAAATAACGCATTGAAAGGGTTAAAAATACTTTCTAGTCAATCACGATAAACACGGAATGTGCGTTTTTTCCATTCCAAAACCTTTTGGTGAATTAAAAAAACTCTCCAAAAGACACAATGTATAATTTCGGATATAATCGTGTTAGGCGTTTTCGGCTAAAGTATATCATCGGAATATATCCATCTACGGTTGTGAGAAGATTTGATATCTTTAATGCTGCTATTGATCAGAAAACCCATAATACACAATTAAAAATACCTCGATCTGGATAGAGTGGGTGGCAACTTCAACAAATTGTGCGTGGAAGTTGACATAGACGTTGGCAGTTTGCAATGCTTGTATGACCCCTGACTGCTGGCTACAACAAACACATTAACTCTTATACTATCAATACTAACTCTTATACTAGATTACTTTCCAATATAAAAAAATATCAATACTGACAATATTTGCAATCTTAGTATCAGAGTAGAAGGTGCAGATAGGCACTAAAAGGTTAAGGAACTAACTGACAGAATAGTTCCAAATTATATCCTTATACGTACATTGTAGGTTTAAGATTGGAAAATGTAACAATCTGAATGCTTGTTTCATATAAAAAAATAAATATTTTAGTTTGATTCATTGTGTGCTTGGAAACTTGCTCCACAGCTTTAAAATAAATGAATTTAATTACTAAAGTAGTTTTATCAAAGCAATCAAAATAATAAATCTGTTATAAAATGTTCTAACATCTTATACATTATACAAAACAAACAATTTATGAGTGCTTTTAGGATTAGCATTCAACTGTCTAAGTTCTAAAAGTTAATTTTTGATTAAAATATTAATTATAAATAAAATATTTTGAAACAAAAAATGTTGTTTTTATTTTACATTCAAAGTTTAAATTATTTTATATTAAACAATAAATACTACAATTATTTCTGCAAAATTATTTGATGAGGTCGAGTTAGTTGCCCTGATGAGATACTGCAATTGGCGCACCTGACTGAAACCTGCTCGCTGAGCAGTGGCACGCCTACCAAACGCCAACCCAGTGGTTTGTAAGATCTGTTGATAAGGTTCAATAGGCTACACTCTTTCCGGTAGAGGAGAACCCGTTCGAATTTCACTACCTTTGGAGTCAACTCAAAGTCACACAATACTCCAATGCAGGTCATCTAGAATAGAGAGAACCTTGTTTTAATTTATATAATGCACCAAGTTTTTTATCTCCCAACTGTGTTGCATTTATATTACTGTGTCTATTTGTGAACTAATTATTATAGACTTAAAAATCAAACTAACGGGAAATCACTGTATGCATTAGTTAAATTTATAATATTAGATCAAGTTCAATTTAAATCTGTGAAATTTTGGAAGCCTATGCAACTTACGTCATCTATGACATACTGTGACAAGAAACTGTCTGTATTTTGAACTTTGGATTAACACACTATTTTCTCTGATTTTCATATTACGCAAATAAAGTTCTACAGTACAGACCGTTTCAAATAGGTTTCTCTACATCCACATACTGTGTACCAAAAAGTACTATTATTACTTCTATGTTTTAAAATGTTCCAGCCATTTAAAGTTAAAATTTATATGATGGAAAATAAGTCTCCTTGTTGTACTATACCTAACACTGATGAAACATCTGGCTATCTTCTTTAATAGTTGCTTTCTCTAATAGAGAACAGGCGTGGGCACATCAACTAACAAGGCTGCAGATGCTAAAAGGAGCATGCTATCAAGGAAAATGATATATTTCATTAATAATATTTGAATAAACTTTTACCTTGCTTTCTCTTAAACTAACTGTCATCTTGTCAAAGTAACAAACCATTAAATACTATGTATTTATATACCATTATATATACATAGTAAAACAAAAATTGGAAGTAACCAATGAAAGTGCAGAGATTAGAATACTTAAGAAATCAGAATTTCATTATACAAACTACTATAAAGGAAATAAAAACTGTAATTGTATATCATTATATAAATTTGAACTTATGATTAGGGTTAAATGATCCCTCCACAACAGACTTTAAAAATTTTACAGTAGTCCAGCACCTCGTAGTTACAAACTGAAGTCTTAAAAAAACTATAATTAATTGTAAAGCAAGATTACTACATTGGTGTTTTGTTTAAGAAATATAAAAATAGAGATTATTGTCTATAGTTTAAATCTCAATACAGCAATTAAAAATAATCTGCTTGAACATTGTTATAATATCAGTATGGCGCAATGATGTATTTACATATTATCAATTTTGTTTTATTTGAAAAGGGATATCCTTATTGCTTGACTTCATGAAAACATTTTTAATGTTGCATGTAAAACTATCAATCAATCAATTCTTTATTGTCATTAAACAACATACAACATTGTAATAGACATTGTCAAATAGGTACATAAAATATACTCTATGCTAAAAATATAAATGCCTACATAAAACATATAAAATATAAAATATTAGACTAGAATGGTAGGCTATGTATTGTTAAAACTTAAGGTCACTCATGTCAGCAGTTTCCCAGTCCTCAACACAATAAAAGGCTTTAATTTGTAACCAATTTTGTAAAACTTTTTTTAAAATTATGTACAGTAACATTCCTAGCAGCTAATGGTAACTTATTAAACAGTTTTGACCCCAATGTAACCATAACTGTGTTGTGTTTTACTTAGTCTAACATATTTACAATCAATTAGGCCCTTATTTCTAGTGTTATGCTCATGGCAACTACCTCTTAGGTTATATTCATCCAAATGTTCTTTAACATAGATCAGACATTGGAGAATATACATTGAGGGAACAGTAAGTATGCCTAGCTCTGTAAAATGTGATCTACAGCTATCCAGAAAGCCAATACCTGAAACACATCTGATTGCTCGCTTTTGCCATTTAAAAACCTCCTTTAATCCCTACACTAATAAGCGTTAATATGAAAAGTTTAGGGTTTTTCTCAAATAGCAACTTGCTAAAACCAACTTTAAGAAATGAAATCACCAAATGGTTGGCCCTGTCTTACCTGTATGAATCCAGGTTCAGGGTTATTCAGCATGCTGTAGACAAGTGTTCCCTCAAACTTTCCAATAACTTGGGGGCAGGCGTACACCTCCAGGTATTTACTTTTGCCTGGCTGCAACATGGAATTTTTGTATTTGTCACTATGACACTCTTGAATAATCACTACACAGATGTTTAAAAAAACCACAACCACTTATATTTTTATACAAAGCATTAACATGCTTTTGATAACACTTCATCCTTTTCCGAGGCTGTTCTTATTCTTGAAAGGACCAGTACTGGAAGAAACAGGAAGAGAGGAGCAATGTGGTTTTAGGAAAGGTAGGTCAACGGTGGATGCTATTTTTGTGATGAGACAAGTGTTAGAAAAGAGGTGGGAATACGGAAAAGATACAATGGTAGCTTTTATAGACCTACAGAAGGCATATGATAAGGTACTGAGAGAAAGGATATGGGAGAGTACGAGAAAGAGAGGATTGTGTGAGGGGATAGTAGTAAGAATAAAGAACCTGTACGGCATATGTAAAAACAGGGTGAGAATTGAAGAAAAATATACGGAAAACTTTTAAAACAGAGAGAGGAGTAAGGCAGGGAAGCATATTGTCACCTTTCCTTTTCAATATTATAATGGATGAAATTATTCTAGAAGTACAAGGAAACAGAGGAGCAGAAGAACTTAAGACGATAGCATATGCGGATGACATAATGATATGGGAAAATAGGGAAGAAGAGTTAGAACGAGAGTTAAACAAATGGGCAAAAGTGGCGAAGAAATATGGTTTAGAGATGAACATACAAAAATGTAAAGTAATGAAAGTAGAGAGAAGGTAAGGAAATAACAAAGACGTGTTAGTTGAAGGAAAAAGACTTGAAAAGGTGAAGAATTTTCTGTTATTTAGGAAGTATCATCATAGCAGATAGGGGCACAATAAGAGAAGAGATTGGAAACAGAATATGGAAGAGTGGAAAGTTTTTCAATATGGTGAAGAAGATTGTGTGGAGTTGGAACATTGGGAAAGAATCAAAAGTATTGATGTATAAATCTTATTTCCAACCAATTTTATTATATGGAGCAGAGACGTGGACGTGGACTAAAAATGATGTAAGCAGATTGCAAGCTGCAGAAATGAGATTTTTAAGAGGGATAGAGAAGACTACAAGAAGAGATAGAATAAGGAACGAAATAACCAGAGAAAGATTGAAGGTAGTTTCACTGCAAGAGACAATGGAAAGAAGAAGAATACAGTGGATGGGGCATGTGAAGAGGATGGGAGATAATAGAATGCCTAGAATAGCACTGGAGAAGGAGGAAAGAGGAAGAAGACCAAGAGGAAGACCGAGAGAGGAAGATGGGAGGACCAAGTGTGGAAAGACATAGAGAGAAGGGGACTACAGAAAATGCAGGTGGGAGGAAGAGGAGACCTGGAATGACAGACAAAAGTGGAGGAGGCTGTGTACGACGACCCGTGATAACAGAAACGTCGGATGATGATGATGATGATGATAATTGCACTTCACACTGACACTTTCACAGGATTGCAGATCTTGAATTGTAGTGTTACTGATTTCTTGTTTCAACGAATGATCGCAAATGTCAGACAATATCTTGATACCTTTACAATCTTTACCGTCTAAAATAAACTGTAAACAAAGGGAATTGCAATACAAAAAACAGTGATGTCAGTGTTCATGTACTTTGCAGTGATGATTAAGATGTTAAAATCACTAAACTTACAATATGAAGGAAATATAAGTGTTTAGGTAATCAATGATCATATCAGCTTTTGAGAAACACCAAAAGTATCTTAATTGGAGGCATACTCTCTAGTTAATAAACATATATTTACAAATATTTTTGTTCAAATTACTGCTTTGGCTTTTTTGTTCTGATATACAGTGTCCTGTAACTCTCTGGACAAAGGTTTCTACTCTCAAGACAGACACATTTTACAATATAAACATGGGCCTCCAGTGCTCAGTTTCCCGCATGTCTGTCTGTATATGTTTTTATTACAAAATAATTAATATCTTAAAACTAGAAAATTAGATTCAACCAAACTTGGGTCAAATGTTCACAGCACTAAGGCCAGTCACTACAAAAATATTATGAGATTATCTTTGATAATTTAAAATTGTGACCATAACAACTTTTTAACTTTGAATACCATACAAATCAGCAGTTTTACAAAATAATTAAAGGAATGCAAGTTTTATTGAATTCCATCACAAATCCAATGATACCAAAATGTTAACCAATATAGGTATAAATTGTAGATGCTTCTTGCTTACTGGATTTTAATTACTCATTAATTTAAAAATCAAACACTCCAATAGTTAAATTTTCTTTCTGTGAGTTCTTTTGTTTTGAAGGAAATCATCATCAGACTCACTTAACTGAAAACAAAGTGGTTAAAGTGAAGGCCTCACAGAAATAATATTTAAGTGTTTGATTTTTAAACTAATGAACTATTATAACAATTTCTTAAATAATATAAACACACTTTCAAATTTTTACTACGTAATTAGGATACATCCAGGATATTCAGGATAAGTAAGGTTAGGGGGTAGGGGCCACCTCCTACCGAGATCCATGAGGAAGAATTAGGGCACTAATCTTAAAGTCACGTCCCCCCGAAAGAAGGGGAGGCCAGCTCTGAACCAGCCTCTCCAGTCAAAGCAGGCAGGGGTTGGCACACCCTTGTTGAGACTATCAAGAACCTCTGATTGTTAGGGAACCCCACCAAACTCCAACAGTCATCTCCCGCAGTAGACAAGACCTATCGAATTGCCCTTGCACCCCGGAATCTTGACATTTACAGTTAGTGACATCCATTGGGTTGCCCAGATTTAAGTGACACATCGGTTTTTGCTGTTGCCAGTGGTAGGTTCAACTGGAAGTTATGAACCAGCCAGAAGTGATCCCTGCTGGGTCAAACCAATGTGTTACTTAAATCTGGGCAACCTTATGGATGTCCAGGAGTGGCACATGACTAACCAAACATGTTGAGGGGTACCAGATAGGTCTAGTCTACTGAGGGAAATGACTGTTGGAGTTGATGGGGTTTCCTAAGAGTCAAAGGTTCTTGCTAGCCTAGACTTATCGAATAATTAAACATGGTGTGTGCCGCAGGGGTCTGTCCCTGGGGCCTCTCTTGTTTCTTTGCTACTTGAAGGGTTTACCTGGAGCAATCCCTGTTGGTAGTAGTATTTGTTTGTTTGCTGACGATTCGAATATAACAATATCAGGAGACACTAAAGAAAATGTTGAAGTTTCATCATTTATTACTTTGTCAATTGTCAAAGAATTTTTGGATCATAAAAATCTTCTACTAAACTCAATTAAATCTAATTTTATATCATTTTGTACAAAACAAACAAGGCATAAAATAAACCCACAAGTAGCTATAAATAACGAAATAATAGAACAAGTTGAAGTAACAAAATTTTTAGGGCTTTTAATTGACGAAAACCTAAGTTGGGACAAGCACACTGATCATGTGGTAGGCAAAATGTCAGCAGGCTTATTTGCTCTGAGACAATTGGCAAAGTACTGTAGCTTGGAAACATTAAAAATAATATATTTTTTTTTTAGTTCACTCACATCTTGCTTATGGGATAAGCATATATGGAGCAACAAAAAAATGGAAATTTAGATATAATTTTAATACAACAAAAGAAATCATTAAGAATTATGTGCAAATTAAAAAAGAGAAGACTCAGTCAAACATCTTTTTGCTAATCTAAAAATATTAACTGTATATGGGCTCTATATTTTAGAAACTATGACTTACGTAAAACAGAACTTTGACCCGATTTTATCTGTAAATAATCATATTCACAACACTCGATTAAATAGACAGGTTTGAAACACATCATTTAGATTTTTTTAAGAAAAAAAACTAAATATATGGGAACAAAGTTTTTTGTATATGCTACCAAGGCATATTTTACTGGAAAATAATTTATGTAAATTCAAATCTAAAGCGAAAGATTATTTAATAAATTTATCTCTTTATTCGCTAGATGAATATTTTTCTCAGCTAGAATTAAGCAATTCTGACCTAACTGTTGTAAGGAATCTAGGAGGGGCCATTCTATGTTTGGTATAACATAATATATTTTAATATAAATAAAATCTATATTAAAGTCCTATCTAGTATTAAGTCTTGACCATTTTTAATTTGATGCTATTTATTGTACCTTTGTACATAATATGAATAAAGAATGTTTGAATCTTGAATCTTGAATCTTAATGGTGAGCCAACGCCCTGCCTGCTATGACTGTAGAGGCTGGTTCTGAGCCGACTTCCTCTTCTTCCGAGGGGACATAACTGAGATTAATGCCCTAAATTCTTCCTCACAAATTTTCGACAGGAGACAGCCCCTACCCCCAACCTTACCCATCCAGATTATCCTGTCACTCCGGAAGCAGTGGAAAGGTCCTTTTAGGACTAGGTTCATTTTCTAAGCTTCTTGTCTTAAGAGAATATAAAAAAATATATTAATTATTTTGTAAAAAACACATACAGACAGACGGAAAATCAAACATTGGAGATCCATGTTCATAAAATGGTGAAATGTGTTTGTCTTCAATTAAGCAATAATGTTGTATTACCTTTGTCCAGAGAGTTACATACAACATGAATAATATGCAAATATGTTTAGTTTTGATATTACAGTTGTTGTGATACAATATTTATGAACTGATCTCAACTTTTTTAAACATTTTTGAATATTGAATGTTGAGCCATTAGTCTAAGTTATTTGAAACATGTTAATCTTTTCATTTTTAGTTTTTCTGGTCACTGGACAGTTGTAAGGATCGTTCATCTTGGACAGTAAAATACACCACAAAGTACACACTCATTTCATTCATCTCACACTTATTTGTCCTTGGTTTAATATTTAATATCTAATAAAAAGAAAAGGAAATATCATATCCATATAGCTTGAACTTTGTACAATTTAAAAGTAGATGATTAGTTTTTTTCTGAGGACAAGTAACTCAAACATGATGATTTTAAGATTAACATTGTTGAGTTATGGGTGGTGAAGGAGAGATGTGCTGAGGCCTGATACTTTCTGGAAGAGAAGATCGAATTAAATGAAGGAGATGAGAAAATGAATTTTTAACAAATAATTGTGTAAGAGATTGTAAATTGTTACGCATTAAACTCCAAAAGATAATTTTTTATTATTTGCTGTGCAGCTTCTGGAGTGATAGGATAAATATGGAATAAAGTCTGCACACTGTCATGGTCACCATGAAAGACTACACTCTGGGCCTGTGCCATCTTGGAGCCAGGTGTTAACGAGTTTTTACCAAAGAGCGTTACTTCTCTGGGCTAGAGCAGGACATATTTTTAGCTTTTAAACTGAGGGAACCACAGCTACCCAACCAAGATCCTCTCCTCTTGAATGAAGCATGCGAACCAACCAAGAATTTTCATATTCCAGAATCAGATTACAGATGTGTAGCTCAAGGACATCCATTAGGTTACCAAGACATGGTGGTAATACACAATATTATCTTCTAAACAGGAATAAACTAGCTACATAGTACACCCATTTTGGTAATTATAATTATTTGTAAATACAGATTTATTGAATACATATTGTCTTATATTATCTTATAAACTTTCTGTAATAAAATACTAATACATTTTCCTTAAAATATTATTATAAATAACAAAAAAAAAAACACAAAAAAGTGTCAGAATAAAAATAACTTACTGGGATTTGTTGACTTTTTGATGTGAATCCAAAAGGAAAGTCTCCAAATATATTGTCTTCTTCCAAGAATTCAAAACTAATTTCTACATCTACCGCTGATATGTTAGTGAAACAAAACTTCGTCGACACATCGTTAGTCCTAAAGAAAAATATATTTAACAGTCTTAATAAGGTTACAGTGCAAATAGATTATGTTAAATAAGACTAATTCAAACTGTTGGAATATACTAATGGCAATTTTAACGTCACGATCAATACTTACAATTTATTAGTTTTATTAGATAAAAAAATACATTGATTTACTCCAAAACTACATAAAAACAACCATTTTCAGGAGTATAAAATAGCTCATGCTGCTAGATAAAAACTATTTTCTCTATTTTTATTTCAAAGGACCTTTATCAATATGAAAAGCTACTACAATTAAGAGACTGTATTTACAAATATGAAATAAACTAAATAGTTATTAAGGGTTAATAGTAATTAAAGTAAAATAAAGGTTATTAAGGGTTTTTATATCTCAATACAAATATATTGAGTTTTATTTACTGTACTAGAAAAATATTGTCTTCTGAGGTGTAACACCACAATAACCACTATTTTTATGTTATTTTGCCTGTTCATAGAAAATAACTCTTTACCTGTTTTTATTAGCTTCTGTTGCATATACTGGACCAAAATAAAACTGGTTTTCATCAAGCAAATAGACATTGTTGCTAATACCAGATGAGCTTAGAGTTGTGTGAACCTGGAAATCACAGAAACTCAGCTGCAGTTATTGGTTATTATGAATTATAATATCAGACTATAATTTAGTCTGCTTTGTTTTATATTGATGTCTCGATTTAATAGTAGAGTCCCGTTAATCCGACCTAATTGGGACCGAGCCCTATTCGGATTATGTGATTGTTCGGATTAGCCAGAATTACAGAAAAATACGGGTTTAAACTTGAGATGGGTCTATTTTGTTATAGAATTATCAACATTGTTTATTACAACATGTTTTCTGACTGTTGCATTGTATTTCTTGACAAATAAACGTGTTTGCGAATACTAAGCACATTTACCGTATTTAGTGTGAGAGTTCTATTGTTAAGCAATGTGAGCGTACTGGATATTGTACGGGTCCACGCGTTCAATAGTTGTACGAAACTACACGTCATCCAATAGACTCTCTTCAATGCGACAGAAGACAATAACTGAATTTATGTCTTTTAACAATTAATATTGTACTCAATAATAATATCAGTACTGTACGTCCAATTTTTGTTTGATTTCACTTCTTAATACAGTAATTTAACTCATACTTAACCTATAAGTTTCAATTTGGTACTGTATTTAACTTCATTATTTATGTACTGTACCGTACACAATTTGTCTTAATAAAATACTGTATGTCTATTTAATTAAAGTTTTCTTTGTTTATGTACGAAATGATGCACCCATTTTCATTTTTTATGTAATTAGTTCCTATAACTGTTCATTATCGTTATAAATAATTCCTCCTGGACCTGTTCGGATTAACCGACGTTCGGATTACACGTGTTCGGATTAGTGGGACTCCACTGTACTTATAAATTGACATTTATATAAGATTGCTGTAAATAAGATTTTAGAACTGTTGGTTCTCCCTGATAATTTTGTTAAAACAGATTCTTCTAAGTTCAAGGATTGTGGATTTTTTTATTTATTTATTACCAGCTTCACATAGGTTTATAATTTTCAGCATGGCTAAAGATAAACATGTTGATATTCAACATTTAAAAATGAACTAATAAACTAAATTAAAACCCATTAAGAAATAGTTAAATATTTTGCAAAGCTTAGTTAAAAATTCAATAATAAGTACTTGTAACAATTTTTAATCATTTAAGTATTCAACAACTGAATAGTATATCCGGTTAATGAGGTAGCATTTTTAGGAAGTTTTAAATGCACTTATGGAATTTGCATTCTTTAGATTTGAAGGCAATTTATTAAAGATTTCTAGAGCTATAATAAGGAGCCTGCTCGAATAGTTTTAATTAATGTATGGAGTATTATAGAGGTTGATTTCTGATGTTATAATGGTGCAATACTTTATTTTTTTTAAGAGTTGTTATTAGTTTTAAATAGTAAAAGGGTTTCTAAAATATAAAGAGATGGTAAAGTGAGAATGTTATGGTTTTCAAAAAGTGGTTTGCAATGTTGTCTTTTTTTAAATTTGAACATGATCCTAATGATATATTTCTGAGTTTTGAAAATATGTTTTGATAGCACCGAATCTCCCAAAAAAAAAAAAATATATTTTTAGAATAATTAATGGTGAACTAAAACCCTTTTTTAGAAAATTAATTTTAATTTTATTTCATACACAGAGGTTAATGTACACACTGAAGATGGTTAATACCGAAACAAGTGTATGAAACAAAACTAAAATTAATTTTCAAAAAAAAAGGTTTTAGTTTACCATTAATTCTAACATAAAGATGACCCTATAATGTGGAGTAAGTAATAACATAACTATATTTTTAATTTATTGGTTAGTGATTTGAAGTAAAACAGTAAACGATAAATAAAATATACACGAATGTTCTTTAGTGATGAGTAGTGATTCGGGGAAGTAGTAAAAACAGTAAGACTGGTAATCCCAACACCACGTGACATTCACATGACATTGATGAATAAAGTCAAATTTAAATTTAATTATATAGTAAAGAATTTTTATCCTGAAGTGTACATCAGTGGTGAGTATAATAAGACTGTTGACACTGGAGTATACAACAGCAACGAGAGGCTTGACCTTGAACTTACGACACCACCTACACAGGGCTAGGCCTATATTTACAGACCCACATTTTTTTATTTCTACATTTGGAACAAACAACGCGAGGGAAAATAATATTCTTATTTGAATACACACACAAACTACAACATACAACGTTAACAACGTTTGGGAAATCATTTATTCTACACACCCGGACTTGAACTTCAACATAAGGAGCAACCAACTTCAGGCTGTTCATAAACTGAAGTAACTTGGATAGGCGAACAACTTTATATGGCACCACCAACGTGGGGCTGTTTACTTAACCTACACATACTTGAACTATGTTACCTCAAAACATCTTAATGGGGTTTAACCCTTTCCGCGCTACAGCAATTTGGGACGCACCATACCCAAACGCTACATATACCTCAAAATCTTTTTTTCCATAAAGTCAACGCTAATGTTGTTTTTGAGTTTGTTACCATATAAAAAGACTTTTGGGGATGAAAAAAGAATAATTTTTTTAATATGTTTATTTAACTTATAAAACAATATAAATACACAAAATTTAACGAAATATTGAACGAAATTTTACTATCTTGTATAATATTATATTATAGTATATATATATATATATATATATATAGTATGTATATTATAGTTAAAATAAAACATTAATGGATATAAAAAAAATCTAAAATCAGCCATCACGGTTTTCAAGGTAACGTCAACGTGTGGTACGTCTTGAAACACGTATCCGGGTGCAGGTTCGGCCGGGCGGTGCATGTCTCGCACACGTAAATGGTCTCCTTGCGTAAACCGTTGCGTGTACACACAACACATCTTCCCAATATGTCAAAAACCAATTTGACAACGTACGCACAACAGTTCCACTCGCAGTCCGCGAACGAACTAAACCGGCGAGTTAGTTTGTCAGTAGCGCTAGTGTCTGGCAAAACAGGCAGTGGCATGGGTAGTGCGCCGCCATTTTGCAGCTTGGAGAACAACCGGGAGGCGGGGACAACTATTACTGTGTTTTTTCTATTGAGGGATTTATGCTCCAGCAGCTGCTGCACTCCACCGGCAAAACTGGGAACTACTTACTCCCAATAATAAACTCAATGTTTAAAAGCGAATATATTTGTCAACAGCGTTTTTAGCAAAGTAAAAATTGGCGGTAAAAAAACAGCGCGCAAAGTGTTAAGATATGAAACTTTTCTGGAGTATACCATGAGCAGTAGAATACAGGCCCAATACAAGAAATAAAAGATGAAACCACTAACTCAGTTTTTATGCTTATTTAGGTTACGATCTTTAATAAATTGAAGTTACCTTTTTGAAAATTGCTGTGGGATTGTTGTCAATGTGCGGTATGTCACATGTTGCCGACAAAAACACGTTGTACCTCTTTCTCCAACCCCCGATTTCCAGTTGCAAAGTTTGGTGATAGACAGCCAACTTTTTAGGATCAAAAAATACTCTCCATGATCTTTTCTCACCAGGTTCAAGATTTATTCTTGCTGTGAACTTCTCTTCTACTGTCTCATCTGAAAAATTTAAAAACAGTAAAGAGAATAAAAGTATGTATTTAATATAAATTTTATACTTATCAATAAACTAATTATTGTTATTTTATTCGTCGTCATCAGCCATAAATAATGAAATTTATTATTATTTATTTATAATTCTGTCCAAAATTATAAAATATAAAAAGATAATATCAAATATAAATACTAAAAATGTTGTTATAGTTAATATAGTGGTCTCACTGATGTGGACTTTACATGACCATATCCTATTTGGGTCACCAAAAGTTCATATTATATACAATTTCATTACAGTACTTTTACAAATTTTAGATGAGTGCATAATTAAAACTATGATTTAAAAATAGAACTATTTTTTACTACATTTTAATTATATATAAGAGTTTTTAAAAAGTACAATTTCTAAATTATAAAAAATCTGGTTAAAAATTATAAAGTTGTAATAGTAATTTCTTGTCCATGAGTTCCCACAAAATTTCTGTCTTGTTCAAAATATTTTGGGTATGGAATGTTGAGTTAACCTCCAGTTCACCATACTCTGAGAGTAGCATCTGAAATCTTAACTGTCATAGATTTGACTTATGGAATCTGCTGGAGTCATGTCCGTCTACATTATTTTGGGTATCTTGCAAAAACTTTTCTTTCCGATATTAAATAATCAAATTGATCTATTAGTGTAATATGAGGCTTATATAATCCACGATAGTACTTCTACATTGGCATAACTAGGTGAGGGGATGGTGAAGAGGATATAATTCCCTAAAACTTTAAAAATACTTATATAACAGCTATTCAACTTTGAAATACAACAGTTAAAAAGTTTATTTTGAATCTAATTATCTTAATCTATTAACCTAAGGCCTACCTAATTTATTTAAATTTTGATTTATGCTATACCCTTTGGTGTGATGTGCTCTTCAAACAGATACATCCCCCTCCCAAAGCCAAGTTACTCCACTTTATTGATGAGCGGTTTTCTTCTTCATTACTTTACAAACAATTGAACACCAAGATCACATTGAGCTCTGGGAAATGGTAAAAGTTGCGAGAATAAGGCTAAAAACTCACCTTACATAAACTTTTAACCAAACAAGATCATCACCCATTATGTTGTGACGTGAAGAATGGTGTATTTCAATATTTGCTGATGGTTCAGTAAAGTTGTTATCCAGTCATTTATCCACATCATACCAGCAACAGCACTGGTGGTGTCACCACTACACTATATATAATATATGTATTCTATTCATTCAGTAAACATTGCTCACCAAATATGAACTATTTAAATTTACATTACTTTACCAACATAACATTAAATGAATGTTGAGGTTAGCTCCAGTTCACCTTTCTCTTAGTGCAGCATCTGAAATTTGATAATTTTATCTGATAGATTTTACTCATGGAATCTAGAGTCATATTTGTCTGAAGAGTCAGTGATTGAGAAGCTGAAAACCAACTATTTAGGTGACCGACGTCGAAACGATGTAAACTACAAAAAATAGTGTTATCTATGTGAAACGATATTCTCATTGTCTCATCAGGTGCACAATTGAGTGCACTACGATTTTTAGACACATTCCTAAAGCACGGTGTAACAAGTAAGTTTTTTACATGTAACGTATTTATAGTGGAAAGGGTTGATTCAACTTTGAATGTTGAGTTTTACATTCTTCTAGATCTAGATACACTATATTCTGTAGTCTAGGTGTCTACGATGTGAAAACAATGCAAAGTTTTGAACATTTTTATCACCGATCTTTCTTGGATATCTTCATATGAACGTGATTACACATTCCAGGAGTCAAGTCTGTGACAGTGTCAGATTTCAGACGCTGCACTATGAAAAAGGTGAACTGGAACTAAACTCAACATTCAAATTAAATCAATCTTTCCCATTATAGCTACATAATGTGTATAACAAACAATATAATCTTCAAATGAGACATCTCCCATAATCCTACAACCAAAAATAAGGCATTAAAGTGTTTCAAGTTAAAAAATAGTTCTTATGTGTTACAACTTAAGGTTGTTTCACAACATCCAGTTCTTAACAAGTGCATTACCTGTGCTAAGGGTGGATACAGACGTCCCTGATTTCTTTGATTCTGTTGTGGAAGCAGAATCTCCAGATGCTTCTATAACAACTTCCTCCACAGTAGCATCCCTTTCAGATTTTATAGAGTTTTCACTTTTGCTAGTTTTGAACTGAGAGGATGATGCAACTGAATGAGCACTTTTTTCACTTATAATTTCATCTGAGTTTTCTTCTTCTTCCTGTAGGGTTTATCATTTTTAAGTTTGTTCATTTGGTAATGTTATGAAAAATATGGTACTAGTAAAGTAGACTAATGCAAAACAGTGGAATTACTTACAGATACAATCATTATATGAACTTTATTTCGCAAAACAAAGTAACCACAGGAGCTGTAGAGAAGTTGGACAGTGGCTCTATCTATTTAAATATAAAAATTAGTTTTGATTAATTCCAGACACAATAGAATTGATCAGTTTCAGAACTCACATATCAATCATTTTTTCATTTATTCCATTCAAGTTTCTTGAAGTTGGTTTCTTATACTTTTCCTAATTGTATTTTGCATTAATGACAAACACAGTAATGTAATGTGTTTAATGATTTAGTCATTATAATTATAGCATGTTTTATATTCCTGTAAATGTAATTTTGTTTGATCTTGTATAACAAAATAATAATAAGTATGAAATGTGATATTCCATTTAAAAATGTATCCACTTTTAAACCAAATTAACATTTTTGTTGAATTACAATTTACGCTGAACAAAAATAAAATATATTGAAAACTTCAAATTATTATAATTAATTATATCATATACTCATTTAGTTATATACTACACAAACAAACCTGTTGGGAATCTTCTACATCAACTACTTGTTCTGTTTCATCAGTTACATCATCGTCAGAAACTCCAATTTCAAGTTCAGTAAATTTACCATCCAGGATTTTGAAATAACCAAGATCAGTGTTTCCTGTTCTAATTTCAGGCGTTTTTACAGAAGCTAGCGTTAAAGGATGTGGCAATGAGATTTCAAACCACTCTTTTTCGACTTCTAAAAGGCAATAATATAAATCAAATTATTATTTTCATAGATTTTGAGTTGAATGTATTATGTTTTTTGTCTATAATAAGACTGCTTATATGCAAATAAAGTTCTAAATTATTTGTAGACAGAAAAATAATTGGGTTGCTATTTATTTGATGATTTTGATACAGTTAGTGTAATAAATAACTGTTATGATAAAATAAATTTCGTGATGGTATATTTATTTTTATTATACTATTCATAGGTTTCCAAAAAGTGAAACAATTCATGTCACAATCATCAGACTTTAGCGAGAATTCACATGAACATCACCTGTCCAAGAGCAATTTGGGACTAAAGATTTCTGAGTAAAACTACAAGTATTTTGAGATTAATTTTACAAATAATGGGCTCACAGAGACAAAATTAAATACTTGATTTGTCACAAAAACCCTCTTAAAATGGAAACACTTTGTATAAAAACCCCAAAAAACAGATTGATAAAAATTAAATAATTTGAAAATGGAGTGGAATGCCACAGGGAGGTTCACTTCTGACTAGTTTATACCTTCCTGTTGAACCTATACTATGCACAGTAAAACTGATGAGTCACTTAAATTTTGACAACCCTATGGATGTCCACTAATAGCAAATATTCAGATACTGGGGTGCAGGGGTAGTCGATAGGTCTAGTCTGCTGTGGAGGATTACCACTGGAGTTATTGGAACTCCCTAAGTGTTATAGGCAGTTGATAGACTAGATATGGGTGTGCTACCCCTACCCGCTTTGATTGGAGAGGCTGGTACAGAGCTGGCCTCCCTTTCTTAAAAAGATGACATGACTGAGATAAAATGCCCAACATCCTCCCTCTTGGATCTCGACAGGAGATGGCCCCTATCCCCAATCTTACCCATGCAGAATATCCTGTCACTCTGGAAGCAGTAAAAGGTCCTTTTAGGACTAAATGCAATGAGAGGACTCTCAGCTTCTTGTTCTAAGAGAGAAAAAAACATGGATGGAAGAGTAAGTACAAGTAGTGCATATTTTAAAGATAAAATATTGGATAATTACAAAACGTAGGTATAGATAGAAATGGTACCTTTGCATCCTATGATATCTTTTAGCTTATAGCAACATTTATTAAAGAGCTGATCCCAACCCAGGCACAACATTAATATAACAAAAGAAGACACATCCAAAGTTAGCAGTTGAAGGTGGGCATTCTGCTCACCTCTCTAATAATACTGTTTAAAAAGAGGTTACTGATATGGCAAATAAAGTAATATACCAAAGACTTTGTTAACCAGCCTCTGATGTGTACTATATAAAAATAGTTTTTTGGAATCTTCTAAAGTGATTTCACCTGAAAAGATAAATGAAAAATAAAATAAATCGTATTTGCACCCTGGTAACCACTCCAGTAAAGCATAAAAATTAAGATATTTCATTTACATGTATAAAACACCCTCTTTGTTTTGTAATCTGTGAAAAATCACACATGAGTACCTTGTGTTTAATGAAAAGACAAAATAGCCTTAAAATATGGGATGACTTTAATGTTTATTCGTTACATATCTTGAGCTTGATACCCTCAAAACAATTAATTCTAAGTAAATATCTAATTTTGTTGTATCTTATTAAGTTTTGTAATCTATTAATAAAAAATTAGTAAAAAAGAATTCAGATTTAAATTAGCTAATTCGTTAAAAATAACCTACCACTAATCATGATAACATATAATAAATTTTCCGTTTACAACAAACCAAATTTATTTTCATCTCTGGATGAGTCTCATTAAGAACATATTCTATACTACATTATTGAAGACTTTAAAGTACAAATAGGTTATAGTTACTTTTAGATGTTATGAAAGTTTCTCTGTTCGCCTTAAATTTTGTCAGCTCTCCAAACCAGGTATCTGTTGGATTGAGTGGAAACTTGATAATATTGCAGTTTACACCAATATTAGTCCCTGAGGTCTGAAAAAAAAACAAAATTATTCTCAAGTGGAAACTTTACAAAATGTAGCCACAAATAATTACTACAAAATACACAATTTAAAAATTGGGATCTCAAGTTCTGATATATCCTTAACAATTATAATACTATTCTTCCTAGTCTAATATTATATAGCTTGATAGTGCACTGTGATGCAAGAAAGGTTTTTAGAAAAAATATGCATTATTATTATCTCTTTGTTTGAAGTTTATTTTTGACGATGGAAGGATTGTGAAGGAAACAGGATTTTTCCGGACATTTGCCATCATTCAGTGAAACACAAAATCAGTAAGATCTGCAATCTGATATCTCTTCTTCTGGTAAATAACTAACCTAATACATAATTACAAACTAGGTTAAAATAAACAAATCATACCAAAGTCAGGAATGCCTAAGTCAGGAACCACAACCACCTGTTGTGTGTCAACTTCACTAACTCTAAAACATGCACTTAATAAAAAACTATACACAACACTAATCATTAAAACTGAACTACAGAATACGTCTGCATTCGTCTACCAACCTACCAGATTACAGACCTTGAAACGTAGTGTTACTGATTTTTTATTATTAAACATTTGAATGATTTCAAAAAATACTTCCTTTCATCAAAATTGTAATCTTGAGATCGCACATGTTAACAAAATCGAGTAAATAAGCTAGTGGCTGAGAAAGTAAAAAGCCTGATCACCTGGTTGTGACAGCATCGAACACTTAAAAGCACCTTAACCCTTTGGGGTAAAAATCCCCCCATGGTTTGCCCTTAACCCTTTGGTTTGCCATGGTTGCAAGTCTGGGTTCATATAGAATGAGTGATATGATCCTACCAAACTAGCATGTTTCTACAAGTTCCAAGTAGAATCTTGGAAAACTTTTACAAAAGTCTTGATGGGTCTTTGACATGTGAGATTTAAATTGTTAATACTGTTTAATACTTCACTCTTCTATTATTACTGATATCTGGTTTAGCTGAGGGCTTGTTCCCTTTCTTTGTCTGTGGTTTTGGTACAGAGAACAGTGATGGAAGTCGGTCAAGACCCTGAAAGACAAATTTATTCAAATTTAACTTAATGTGTGAAATCTCGTTATTTCTAAAGACTTATAGCTCTATTTTTGAGAATTCCTTATGACCTAAAAGGTTTGACTGTACTGTCCTAATATGAATTATGAAAAAGCCAGGACAGTTTTTCTGCAAATTAAAAATAATTTTAACTTGAAATTGTTTTAGTAATTAATCATGAGCTGCGAATTTTTAAACTGGCTTTAGCCCTTAATATGCGAAGTGTGAGTATATGAAGAGTCTGCATGTGTGCTATGCATTGAGAGATAGTACCGAGCATGTGCATAATCATGCATCAAAAATTTCAGGAACTGATCGCTCCAAGTTTTAAACTTTACTGCATTTATATGCCTATGTTCTTCACCGAATGTTGGATGGTGAGGAGGATGTTCTTATATATTTAAACGAATGGTTCATGGTGACATATTTAAAGACAGGGAAAACTTTTGTCTAAATATTTTTAATATGCCCGTTAATTAATTACTAATAGGTATTTTTTACACCACCTTAAAATTTAATTTAATTTGTTCCAATTGTCTTTGAATAGGCTACTTGAGTGAAGAAAGTGAAGAAAAAACACTACATTAATACATAACCATCATAATTAATATTGATTTTATCTGTTGGAAAATCACAGTTAACAAGTTTTGATTATTAAAAAATCAAAGCAATGTTTGTATCAAACACCTTTAGTCTATTATCTGTTACATAATTTTAAGGATAACAAACAAACATATGACTTCTCTCTCAATCAGTATTAAGATGAAGGAACTTTTCTAAAGTTCTTATAAATTTTCTTCTTGTACAGCATTATAAAATCATTGTTTACCTCAAATTCCTTTGTAGTTTTATTCCACCTGCTGAGTAAAGTGACCAGTTCTTCCAGCTCTTGCTGATAACAGGCAAACTGAGCCTCCAATGCAGCATCATCTTCAATTTCATCCACCAATCCTGGAATTATTATTTAACTCTCTTATAACACTAAACTATACAGATTCGCAAAAGTATTACAAATTAGTAATAAACACAAGGTGTTTTTCCAGTTAAATAATACCAACTTCTCTTTTTGCATAAGATTATTTCAACCCTCAATCGGTTGCAATATATTAAATTGATATAAGACAACAAAACCTGCTATTACTTCGCCACAAAGTTTTTGCATGTTAATTATAAACCTTTGTCTCTTCAAAGACTATTCATTCCTCTTTATTCACCTCTAATCTCAAGATAAAGTGATATACTAATAATATTATAAATGTGAAAGTGCCTTTGTTTGTTTGTTTTGCTTTCACGCGTAAACTACTCAACTGATTGTACCGAAATTTTACATAGACATTCTCAGGGTCCCTCGGATGAATATAGGCCTATTCTTATTTCAAATATCCCTCCGGGGTATGCACCTACTGCTCATTAATTTAACAACTTTTTAAAATTTATTTATAGTATGTAAATTCTGTAAGGATTACCTATTAGTTTTAACTCCGTATTTAGATTTCAGCGATTAGGAAGTACTTATCTACCTTAGTAAATGTCCTAAATCAGTGTTCAGAATTTGACTCCAAAGACTCTTGAAAGCAGTCAGCAAAAACTACGCTACATGAAAGTTCGCTGAACTGTGCTTTTGAGCTAATGTATCAATACCAGCTCTAAATTTCTAGAGTATTAACAATATTTTTCAGTTTATACAGAAACAAACACGTAAATAGTGGCATTGTTAACGTACTTTCAACTATACATTTTTAGCAAATATTGGGTATTAGATATAAATATCTATATAGATATAAAACTATATAGTGACAAAGTTACTATTTAACTTTACCTACAAATTTAAAGACTATTATAAAACTCATCTTAGTTGCCTTTTGATCGAAGTAGGTTTCTCAAAGCTGTGTATGTATATATATTTTCTTGATAAGGAAAAAGCAAAATCAAGTAACATATTTTCTTGATCATGACAAGAAGACATACTCAAAATTGCGTCAGATATATAATTCAATCGAACCACATGTGCTCATACACATGCAAAACCTATGAAATTGCATGTGAAGCTGTGGGTAACTGCTAGTATTTAAATAATTATAAGGTGCATTCAGTCAATTTTATTATTAGTTCTCATCAGCTCTATATAACAGTAGGTCAAGTGACAATAATAATGTAATAAGTGAAGAGATTACATAAATCATATGTCTACTTAGATAATACTAATTCAAAACACCATTAATTTTTTAAATCAATAAATGTTTACAGATGACAAATGTTGTTAAACTACATTAAGAAATACAAGACAAAATATAACAACATAATTAAAAAAAAAAACAAAAGTCTAAAACAGTTTGTTTCAATGAAAAATCAACATAATACTAACCTAATTGTTTTTGGAGTTTCGATGACTTAAGAGATGATTGCTTCGATTTTAGATTTGTTGGTGATGGCAAAGTAGAACTTTTGTTCTTTCCTTTAACAGTTGTTTTTGTATCTTTAGATTTTTCAGAAGCACCCACAGATTGCTTTTTGGACTTCTTGTCATCTTTCTTTGATTTCTGTAATTAAGTGAAATAACAAAAATTATACTTTTACGATATTAAAATGAATTGGTAATTTGAAAAACAATATAATCCTTGATTAGGCTTTTATTAAAACACTAACTTTCATAGTAACCATTCTAATTAGCCAAGTAGCTGATTAGAATAGTGGTGGCCATCAAATAGGCTGACTTGCCAAATATACATTAAGTCAAGATGGCTCGCTATACATACTCTAAATCGAGATAGCCGAACAGTCTAAATTAGTGGTATCCAGCCTTTTACCCATCTGGTGTTATGCACATCTAGTGTTAAATGTAAGAGCACGAGTCAGATATTGTATGTGAGTTAAAAGATAAGGTCTGGTTCAGGGCATACTTCGGAGATAAAGGTGAGCAATGCTACATCCAGTGAAACGTGAAGAAATGATCACAAAACTAGGGGATGCAGAGCTGTACTGTAAGGTTACCTAGTCTGCTCTGATAGTACTGCAAGCAGACTGTATTTGCTTGATGCTACTGCGCCTTACCTTGACTGTACACAAGACGGGAAGTATCCAAACCAAAGCCTCTGTCATATTCACTTCGCTACGTCTACTTCTCAATAATAAAAACTAGTGCAAGTAAAGGTAGGACTGTCCAATTGTGCCTTCACTTCAGTGTGTAGTAACTGATTGTTACTCAATTGCACAAGTGTTAAATGAGTGTGAATTGTGCTTCTTGGAAACTCTCAAGAAATGGAAAGTCGTTTCAGAATGGTGAGTTTTTAATCAACAGCAGGCACATGATATTTTATGATTCATAACAACAGTAAAACACAGTACCTTATTTGTAATGAGACTATTGCTGAGCTGAAAGAAATTTAATACCTGAAGAAAATATGACACTAACCACAACAGCAAATGATGGCAAATGTCCGAAATCCTATTACTCTTTCAGACATTCTAATTTGAAAGTTAAACTTTATGTCAGTGACCGGCTATTTCCCTGATAGACAGTGACAAGTGATTTAAAACATTAAAATTATGTAACATAACAATAAGACAAAAACAACACTACATAAAAGATCACTGATTGAACTTGTCCAAAATGTTTGAGGTTTAAAATTGTATCATATGGTGTAAAACTTAAGGTCGTTTCACTACAGCCAGCTATTAAGTAGTTGAGTTGGACGCTAGGTGAAAGGAGCCTTATATAAATATCCTTATATCTTTCAAAATCACTTGAAATAATAAAACAAAACTTGTTCATAAAAAACTGATTTTGCATATTTTTGTATTTATATTATAAAAAGATTTTATTTCTATACCTGGCACTTTGGTTGGGTTATAATCATAGGTGGGTGCATGACTTAAGTAGTGGTAGTGCAATTCATATGAATGGAGTCTTTTAATGAGTGATTCATCTAGCCTACTTGGTTAGTTTTCTGTAAAGAATGTAAACAACTCTGCTTTTTAGAATTTTTATTTACATTTAAGTACACAGAATAATAATAGTACAAACAAAGTGTAAGTTTTATCAATGTGTACAATAAGCAAATCAAGTTAAAAAAACCGTTAGAGTTTATTATTTTGTAGTTGAAAAAGTCAAAATGAATACCAAATGAATACACATCATATAAATGTCAAGTATTACACGTCAATGTTTCACTTCATTTTACAGAGTCACCCAATGGTAGAATGCAAGATTATTCTTGAAGATGTCACATGTTCCTACACATTAGCACCCGGTTCTTGTTCAATAAATGAAATCATCAAGTTTCTAAATAATCTTGACTCATTGTAGATCTGAGCTTGAATTTCATGACACTGAGTTTTGAAAAGACTCTTTCATTATTGCAGCTGGTACCAGGCATTGTACAAAATGTATTCACAACAACACTAAAATTTTCAACCTGAGGTTTAACCTCATTGGAACTTTAATAATCAGTTAATCCATTTCGGAATACTTTTAGGCAGAACATTAAATGTTAACATAACATTAAATATCTGATACAAATTTTGTATCAGATATTCCATTTCAACAGCTTAAATTCTGGTGATAGTTCTGCAGAATCGACATTGAATGTTTTGCAAGAATTTCAAAGTCCTCATTTTTACACTTGTAACAGTCATTATAATTTAAGCCCATCAATTTTTCTATACACACTGTGACAACGGTCTGTGTTGCCTGCAGTATGCCATGCCAGGTGGCAGCTAACGTATTGTGTGGCAACTTCGCAAGGGCCAGTCCATTCTATTAATTGCCCCCAACTGCACTCTTTCGTGGCAACTACTATAGACAATTACCATTGGGAATTACTGAATCACCCACCATACAAAACTAACAACACCATCATACTTTCATTTTTTCCAAAACAAAAAGAATTTCTAGTGGACATGTTGAAAGAAACTGTTACAAACAGATAAAATGATCAGGCAGAATCAGGGCCGTGCGCAGAATTTTATTTAGGGGGTGTTCTATACTTATTTTTTGTGAAATAAAAAAGAAGAAACTTAAATAAGTAATAGATTAAAAATTAATACATATGGAAAATGAGTTTATTATAAAATTGTAAAACTACATACTTTTAATACATTTAAACTGAGCACAATTAAACTGATATATGGAAACAATATGATATATCCCAATCTTCAAGGGGGGTTTGAACCCCCAAAACCCCCCCCCATGCGCACGGGCCTGGGCAGAATAATTCTTTGATAAAGAGATCTAAAAGCTGCTGTTTTGGCTTAAGTAATTTATATACATAATAAAGGTGAATAGGTTGAAAAGCAAAACATTCATATTTTTGTTTCTGATACAGTTTACATTTGTAAATAAAGTTGCTCTTATTCCATTTGATGAAGTTCCGGTTGTGGGTGTTTAATTTAATTACCCCACGTTGGTGGCACCATATAGCGAAGATCAGGTGGTGCAGTGTTGATTTTTAATTAGCCCAATGTAATTTTAGCCATGTGATAAAGTTCAAAGTGTATTAGCTTGATTAAGTGTCCCACATTAGTGGTGCCATATAGCGAAGATCAGGTGGTGCAGTGTTGATTTTTAATTAGCCCAATGTAATTTTAGCCATGTGATAAAGTTCAAAGTATATTAGCTTGATTAAGTGTCCCACATTAGTGGTGCCATATAGCGAAGATCAGGTGGTGCAGTGTTGATTTTTAATTAGCCCAATGTAATTTTAGCCATGTGATAAAGTTCAAAGTATATTAGCTTGATTAAGTGTCCCACATTTGTGGTGCCATATAGCGAAGATCAGGTGGTGCAGTGTTGATTTTTAACTTTCCCAATGTGATTTCAGCCATGTGATGAAGTTCAAAGTGTATTAGATTGATTAACCCACATTTGTGTGCCATATAGCGAAGATCAGTGCAGTGTTGATTTTCCCGTGATCAGCCATGTGATGAAGTTCAAAGTGTATTAGATTGATTAACCCTCTAAGTGGCAAGCGACGTCTGAGACGTTCTATACGCCGCCGTGACGTGGCAAGCGACGTCTTAGAAGTCGCTTCACATTGCCGCTTATTGCTAGGCAACCGATAATTATTTTTACGCCTAGTTTGCACAGTTGCGTTCACCACTAAATTTCAAACACATTTCATATATATTAATGTAATGAAAATAACTAAAACCCTTTAAAGTTTTAGTTATTTTCATTACATTAATATATATAGATAACCCTATAAGTGGAGTTAATAACATAACATTTCATATAGTATCATCAACATCACGATGAAATAATCAATGGTACTAACTGAAATAATCCTAAGTTTTCTCTCGCGGTCTGTGGCAAAACTAGCTGAGTAGCCCTACGTGACTGTTTCATTTCTCTTGGCTTGTACATATAGCTATATATTTACTTTATTATTATAACATTGTCTATCTTTTTGGTTTGTAATAAATTTGGCATTGTTTTTATGATCTTGTGTTAGTTTGTTTATTCACTGTTTCCTGGTACCAAATTTCATTTTCAAGTTTGATCACAAACAAAAATCTAAAAATAATAATTTACTGTAATAAACTGATCTGTTAGATCTGTAGAAAAACTCTTTCTCTTCAAAATAAAATATAGTATGCAAAGATTCTACAGCATTTAGGTTGTTTTTTTACCAGTTTCAACAAAACAACTTTTTTTGCTATCTTGCAAAAAAAAATGTATTTGTAATTTTTTCATTTATTTTATTTATTTTTTTATAATTTTCAAACTTTTCCTTTGGTATTTGTAGGTAATTATTGTTTCTACCTTTGGTATATAATGGATTTTCTGTAACTATGTTTTTATTATTTTTTACAAAGTGTCAAAGTTACAATTTTAGTTCGGTCAATCAACATTTTTTGGTTTTTCACATGATAAGTCCAATTCAGATTTCAAGAAATCATTTTATTTTGTCATAATATGAAAATTCAACTCTTTCTGAAGAATTCAGTATGCAACATGACTAGGTTAGAGTAAAAAATATATTTTTGGTGAATTTCTAAAAAATACTCTGCAAAGTGGCCAAAAAGAGCTTGCCACTGTGGAAGTTTAGCATTGCCACTTCTAGGGTTAAGTGTCCCACATTAGTGGTGCCACATAGCGAAGATCAGGTGGTGCAGTGTTTGTTTTTAATTTGCCCAATGTAATTTTAGCCATGTGATTAAGTTCAAAATGTATTAGATTGATTAGGTGTTCCACGATGTTGTTGTAATTAAAAGTACTTCAAGTATTAGGTTGCAGAGTACTGTCCAAGATTAGCGATTCCACATGACAAAGTTCTAAATGTGAATTTTACTCTAATTCAGCAATAATCAAACAAATGTCCAAATGTCCAATGTTAACATGAAAGTATTGAGCCACATTAGATGTCATGGTTCAATTCACAGTGAAGTTAAGATAACCCAAGCACATGGTCACTATAAATTATTCAAAACAAATGTTGAATTGATTTCAGTATGAAATTAATTTATCATTTGTTTTATTAATTATTTTTTATTTACATGTGATGTAAAACATAACATCTGTTTTGGTTTATCAGCTGTTTGTGGTACACAACAAGTTCTGCTTACCAATCTTGCTGCGAACCATTTGAAATTTAAATTTGACCAATGTTGATCTTTTACAAGTTATAATATGGTTCTTAATTAAAATAATGTCTTCATAAATATACTATGTGGTGATCAAAATCTAATTACTTTCACTTATGAAAATCTATGATCCTGTTGAATAATCGGTTGTATCCGAACTGTTCTATTTCATGGTAGTAAACTAATTTCCCAAAGACCATTACCAAACCCTAAACAAGTGAAATATCAGTCTACGTTGTACTGACGGTAGCAATGGTGCCAGCGGGAGAAGCAGGAAGGCTTGTCTGACGCTCTCTACCCCTCAGCTTGTTCAGCAGCTGTTTTCTGTCCTCTAAAACTGTTTTCTCAAACATTAACTGATCCTCAGCTGACAGCTCCATCAGCTGTTCTCGGCTCATCTCATCAAACAAGACCATCTTCTCTTCCTCCATCATCTTCTGTATCATGTCTGTAATGTAAAAATACAATGTAATTAAACTAAATTAGAAATAACCAGTTATGTTTGTATGTATGTACAATGTATGTATGACAATACTAAATCATTGACAAAACTGAAAGAATGCACAAAGTACTCAGTAATTCCATAGCTGCAAATGAATCTTAAGTATCTGAATCTTAAGTATCCTTTACAGTAAGGTTATTGCAACATACAATCATTAAAGGGTTAATCTACACCAACTTTTAAGACAAAAATAAGATGTGGGTTATTGATGATTTTATTTTAAGAAATCGAAGTTATTAGTACCTTTTTGACATATCACTTTAAAAATTCAGGGCTTCATAAAGGTTTATATATAGAAAAACTAAATATTTCGATAATGAAAATGGTATTTTTATAACTGTAAGGAACAACAAACTCATAAAACTCTGGAAATTCAAATACTTGTCACAAATTTAAAAGAAAACAGAACATTTAATTTTGGCAGCAAATGTTATAGCTGATCATATGTTATGATGTAATGTTATCTGTCTGCGCACAGGCATCATAGCCCATGCAGGCTCATTTCCCGAGGACAATGTTTTTATACATGATGTTATTTTTATGATGTTTATTCTATGATGATTATTTCTTATTCTTTGTTCACATTTCAAACTTCGTTCGGTATTGTAAAAATTTAGAAGTTAATTGTACAGATTGTATTGTAATATTGTACATATTTGGGAAATAAAATCAATTCATTCATTCATTTTGATGAATTACTTATAATTTAGCATATCCAAAATTATACCCACTAGTACAAGTTGATAGGAATTACGTACCTTTCTTTTGCTGGCATTTAGTTTTCCACATGAGGTTGTGTATATGGGTATTGAATAAAGTGACAAAGTCTAGGCAGCTGATATGACCCACACACTTCAGTATAACGCTCACAGCAGGCTTGACCAACTTAAGGAAGAACCCTGTCAAATTTACTAGCACCAAACCCATCTCTACTTCCTCCAGCAGTCTGAAAAGTATAAAGTTCCTCATAAGTTTTGTTAGAACATTAATAAAGAACCCCGTTTAATAGATATATATGGAAACAATAAAGAAAAATTAAATGAAAAATGTATTTATAAAGGTAAAGATAGGAATAAAAAGTTCCCTGTTCCATTAAACCTCCATAGAGAAAGGTACTCCTCCACCTTATTTAAAAGCCACTAAAATCTTTCAGAAATTGAAAAAGGAAACCCCAAAAATATCTCCAAATATAGATCATTCTCACAGCCACAACCAGTTTCTAAGATAATTGAATAAACTTCTAGACTATAGAAATATGTGAGAATCAACTAACTATTAACTGAAGAGCAACATGATTATAACAATGGTAAATTTACAACCATGATTGTTAACCTTGTGGAATATATTATAACAATTTTATTCCTTAACATAATTAACGTATTTGAAAGTCTTGGAAATAACCACATTTTAAATAAACTTTACAACCTTTCAATTCAACAAATGGCACTTAAGAGCTTTGCAAACTACTGCAAAGGACGAATTCACATAGTTGAACTGAAAAAACTACCAATGGCCTTATAATATCAATACAGTCTAAAGTTCTTCCAGTAAAAAGAGGTAATCCACAAGAGGGTGTGATTGTTGGATTTAGCTACATTTCACATTCCACTTAACGCAGCTTCTAATATCTGACAGCGTCACAGACTTATCTTCTGGAATCTGGAGTCCATGTCTGTCTGAGAGGATCAAGCAAGACAGAAATAAAAGAGTAACTTAAAAGAATATTATGTACGTGCCATGATTTCAGTATTCAAAATGTATTATCTGCAACACAGTGAGTTCATGGTTGTTTTTGTATTGTATTATTTCAACATTAGAGAGATCTATGCTACAAAAGTTCTCGTTAAATTCAGTTTAATCTAGATGAAGAAGTGTTCTCATTGTCTCATCAGGTGCACAACCGAGTGCACTACGATGTTTTAGACACGATCCCAAAGCACAGCGAAGCAACTGAGTTTTCTACACATAACACAGCTATAGTGGGAAGGGTTTATTGAATGCGAATGTTGAAGTACTGTTTTGTTTCGGTCTTGCTGGATCTTCTCAGATGGATGTGGACTCCAGATTCCAGAATTCAAATCTGTGCCAGTACCATATCTCAGGCATTGCACTAAGTACAAGGAGAAATGGAGGTAAACAACATTTGCATTGAATCAACCTTTCTCACCTATGTGTTGTTGTAAGAGCTCTTTCAAACACTTTAAACTACTGACAGTTGCACCCATTGACATTTCAGAGATAATCAGGTATTGCCTAGCCAAGGATCATTTTAAGACAAAATTATATGCACAACATTTTACCAGACAAGCAGGAGACTACACTGTTTCAGTCCAAAGAAGAGACTTATTTGAAAGACCCTTTATATGCTGAAAAAAACTTTTCAAAGAAGCTTCTGGAGCATCTGAAGAAAGTAAACCCAAGAGAAAAGAGAACTATTCTGTGCTGGCTGCAAGATCAATCCTTTCACACACTGGTCAAATTCTACTACTGTAATTATGAGCTATGATTTTACTTCATACCTCTACACTTTTTGTAACACTAAAACATATCTTGAAGATAATGCTAGTAAAAGATTATCACTTTACTTGCACTTTGCAAAAAGATCTGAAGCTTAATCTCAGTAACAAAAGCACATTGAATCACCGCTATACATTTAGATCTACAAAAATTGTATTGTTATCATAAAATATTCAAAAATATAATTTTAATTGATTACATATATTTTTAATAACCTCATTAACACAATATTTCTAGATTATAAATTTAAATGTATATACGTAAAATTTCAATTACTAGAAATACAAACCTGTCTTTAATCAAATCAACAAATACTTCAACTGGAATATCTCTAAATGTAGCTGGTGAGTCCGTTTTAACTGCAGTTTTAGGCTTTGGAGATTTTTTTCCTCCTGCTCCCTTCTTCTTTTCATCCACTAGGATGGGTGGTGCTTTAGCAGTACTTAGAAACAATACCCTCTTGCAGAGTTCATCGTAATTAACACCTAAAAATGTTTTCAGTACTAAAACACATGTTATTTACTGGCCCACAACTTTTATTTTTCCCATTACATTTACGCAAGTATTATTATAGCCATTAAATCTCTAAAACTTGCAAGCTTAAGTTTTAATATTTTGATTTCTATCCATTGCCAAATATGTTATAATTTAATTTGGTTTATAAAACAGAGTTTCTACTAACACTACAATTCAGGAAATCTTGATAAACAAAACTGTTTCAGACCTTAAAATACTAATAGTGATTAAAAGGAAGAAAAATAGTTGACACTAAATCAAAGGGCATTATATTCTCTGTAATTGACATAATTTGTACGAATAATTTTTCACTATATCATAAATGCACTGTATTGTTTGGCTTAACTATAGTGTAATAATCATACAAAAAAAGTCTGTGTCGCAGGACATATATATTTATTTAATCCTGTATATGGCTATTTAATTTTTTTATTTAAAATATGCTGGTACATTTTTAACAACTTGGTATTTTATAATGCAATACTGTACTTAGTACAAAAAGCATTTTAGTCAAAAAATACAAAAATATAGGACTACTGGGTGAAATTAAATGCTCTGGAATGATTCTCAAATGTCAAACAGGGTATGAATTTTGTTCTGTTACTTTTAGTTGAAACAGGGATTAATTTAGGTTTTTAATCACTATTAGTAGAGAAGTATAAAACCCGCTTAATAAAGAAATACATGCTTACAAATGCTTTATAATATCTACAACACTAAAATAAAAATTACACTTAAAATTGCATACTAACAATAAGAAATTAATTACTATAAGAGAAGAGAAAAATTGTTAACAATTTTTCACTGTTAGCTACCCCAAATCGAACTTATACAGGGTGTACATAAAGTCCTGCACGGGTATAATATTTTCTGAACGATAACAGATAAATAAACTGTTGTGTACGGGTTACGGGGGAATCGGAATAAAAGACTGAATTAGTTTAACATCATCGACTGTGCTCGGTTAAGGTTGGAGGGTAACAGAGAGAGAGACAAGGGCAGGACACTGGAAGTGGTAGGTGGTACGATCTGGTGGCGTGATGAGAACAGCCAATGGCATTTATTCAAACTAATCACCCCATATGACGTCACAGCATCATAGATCATACAGTTGGTCTTTGGCTGTGGCTTTAACTTGCCAGTAACAATTTATAATATGTATAATAATTATTATTATAATTATTATTGTAATTCAATACATTACATTTCCTCCCTTCCAAATTTCAAAATAAATTGAATTCACACAAGTCATAGATAAATTAAAACAATACAAGTGTAATAATAAATATATAATAAACACATATAAATATAAATAACACATATCATTATTAAATGTCATCCTTAAGTACTGTAAGTTATTTACAAGTTTTAATTTCTCTACAGGTTTCCTAATACGAGTTGGGTATCTGTTTGTATGATCAGCTGTTCTAGTGACAGGAGAAGGAACAGCTGAGGGGTAGAGAAAGACGTGGTCTAGAATGAGGGGTAGTGATGTGACATGGAGAGGTATGATGCGGTGAGGAGGGGGAGAGACCAGCTGATCTAGTGAGGTCAGTGTTACTAATTCTGGACTGGGCTTGGAGTTGGCGGACAATGAGCGCCTGCCTCACGCTCCGCAACTGTACGGTCCTGAGATGGTGGAATTTGACTGTCACTGTCAACAATACTACTGTGTAGTCCTATCAGCTGATCAATATGTCTACTCCAAATTAGACCAGTTTTTTGTCATAACAGAATACATTACATTATTTAACTGTTTTATTACAATGCCCTCTATCCATTTGTCTTTAGAGCGATAATCTCTCACTAATACAGATTGATTAGGAAATAGAATTCTCGTTTTTCTACCGCCAAAATATTCTTTTTGTTTGTCCTGTTTTAATTGCACAGTTCTGGCTATATTAGGTCTGAGTAAATCTAGCCTGCATCTTAGTGGTCTATTGAACATTAATTTGGCAGGGTGTCTCGTTAGTAGTGCTATGAACGGAGTTTCTGTAATTAAATAACATCCTATTCAAGGCTACTTTAGTATCAATATTTTCTTGAAAAGCCAATCTTATTTTACGTTTAGCATACTTAACTGAGTTCTTCAGCCTGACCATTAGACTGAGGATGATAAGCTGGTGAAAATGTATGTCTTATACCATTAAGTTGCATGAAATTTTTAAATTCAACTGAGGTAATGGTGGTCCATTATCACTATGGATAGTGACAGGTAATCCAAATCTAGAAAATAGTTCTCTTAACTTTTCTATAGCTAGCTTAGCTGAAGTAGAGCCTACTTCAAATACTTCCAACCACTTAGTGTAAGCATCAATTACTACCAAGTAGGTCTTATCTTTGAAAGGACCCAAGTAATCAATATGCAATCTTTCCCATGGCATAGATGGATAGTGCCAAAACATGTAGATTACTCTTACTAGGACTAGAACGTTCCATAAGACAGGAAGAGCAATATTGTTCGCTAGGCTTTCAATGTTTTCATCTATATTTGGCCACCAAATATAGGATCTTGCTACTGACTTCATTTTTACAATTCCCAAGTGACTCGCGTGTAACTCATTTAATATGTAGCTACCGCAACTTGTTAGGAACAACAATTCTATATCCCCACATAACAATGCCATGCTCAACTGTTAGCTCGTCCTTCCTTTGGAAATAAGGTAACAATTCCTATTCTCCCCTGACAAAAAAATTTGGCCATCCGTACATCACATAGTTATGTATTTGTTTTATAATAGGATCATTTTGGGTTTCAGCTTTTACATCTTCAAAAGTTAAAGGTACTGAACTTTCAGCGATACAGTGTAAATAGGTACCTTTCCCACCTTGGTTCATTGTTATTATTTACAACGTGTTTAGTGCTTAATGGTAAGCGTGATAATGCGTCTGCGTTACCATGCTTTTCTGACCTTACATACTGTACATCAAAATTGTATCCACTTAAAAATAATGCGTATCTTTGTTAATCGGCTTGCTGCGAAAACAGGTAAACCCTTTTTCGGTCCAAATATGGCTTAATTAAAGGTTTGTGATCAGTACACAATGTGAATTTTCGGCCATACAAATATTGATGAAATTTCCTTACTCCATATACTACTGCTAAAGCTTCCTTATCTATTTGTGAATATTGACATTCTGCTGGTGATAAAGTACGAGAGTGGTATGCAATAGGTTTCTCAACGCCTTCAGGGGTTATGATACTAAGTACGCAGCCCAGCCCTGTCGAGCTTGCGTCTACTGCTAGTTTTACAGGCAACTTTGAATCATAATGCGCCAAAACTGGTGCTTTAGTCAAAACATCCTTGACATGGCTAAATGATTTGAGACATTTTTCATCAAAATCAAATGGCACGTCCTTTTTTTAACAAGTTGTACAACGGACTCAAGATTGTTGACAAATTTTTGATAAACTTTCCATAATAATTTACCAAGCCAATAAAAGCTTTGACTTGAGTGACAGATTTAGGTACAGGTGCTTGATTTATAGCTTTAATTTTAGATTCAGAGGTATGCAGTCCATCTTTATCGATACTAAAACCAAGATACTCGATTTTGTCTACAAAGAATGTACATTTATCTTTCTTTACGGTAAATCCTTTTTCACTCAGGCGTTTACAAACCTCTTGCAACCTACTTACATGAGTTTTCGTTATTAGGTGCGGTGATAAGAATATCATCCATGAACACTGATATGCCTTCTAAATTATGCAAAGATTGTTCAATAACTCTTTGAAATATGCCTTGGGGCTGATGAGATTCCATAAGGCATTCTACTATATGAGAAAAGACCCTTATGCGTGCTAATTGTACATAATTTTTGTGACTCACTATCTAACTTTAATTGCATATAGGCTTGACTAAGATCTATTTTAGAGAAAACGTTCTCCATGCTGTAAATTTGCAAATAAATCTTCTATTCTAGGTATAGGGTACTTGTCTACTTCTAGATACTGATTTAGAGTAACTTTAAAGTCTCCACATAACCTAATTTCACCGTTCTTTTTTAATACTGGGTACAATGGGCGTTCCCCATTCCGAGCTGCTTACTGGAATTAACACTTGTTCGTCAATTAAGCGTTGTAGTTCTTTTTTCTACCTTACTTTTCAATGAGAATGGTATCGGTCTTGGCTTAAAATACCTAGGTCTAGCATTTTTCTTTTAGATTTAGTTTTACTGGTTCGCCTGTATACTGACCTAGTTTCTCAGTGAACACTTCTGGAAATTGATTAGTTAGCTCGGACGTCATTGTCTCGAAATTAGCCTTGTTATCTATAGGTCTGTTTATAACACACAAGTTATTTTTAAACGAGAATGTCAACTCCCAGTACTTTAAGCCAATCACGACCCATTAAAGGATGTGAAACCTCCTCTAATCAACATACAAATCTAAGCATTTATGTATTTTCTCATAGCAAACATCAACATTAACTTTGCCCACAGGTATAATAGGTTCATTAGTGTACGAACTCAAAGTTAGGTCGTTTTCTAAACAATTTACAAGAACTAAAATTATTTTCATTAAAAATCCTCACTACACACTGTGACACTAGCTCCAGTATCAACTTCAAATATGGTTTCTCGACCTTGCACTAGGACTTTAATCTTAATTGGGTCAACTCTAATTCTTTTACGGTGAGTTTCATTTACTTTAAATAAATTCTGTATGTCCTCGACATAACTCTCAAGATTTTCATCACTCTGAACATAATTCTTAGAATTATTTGAATCTGACAGTTCTGAACTATCATTTACAAAATTATGTTTCTTATAAATCTTTGTTTTTTCTTGTTTTGAAAATTAGACTGATAAGATATACCTTTCTTAACTTTTCGAAAGCTGATTGTCTGGTAACTTACTAATTTCAGTAGATCGACATACCTTAGATATGTGATTTCTTTTACCACATTTGTGACACACAACACCAAACAATTTGCACTGCTTCCTATAGTGACCACACTGCCCACAGCACGTACACTGCACCTTGACTTCGTGCCTTGCGATGTAGCTCGCGCTGCCACCGCTGCCGCGACTCTCACATGTGGGTGGTGATGCGCTGCCATCCGCTGGACCCGGCTGCCGCCGTTCACTGTCAATGCCGCCGCATTCTTCTCCGCCGCTTCCACAGAGCAGACGATTTTCACAGCCTGGTCGAAGGTTAGGGTGGTCTCTCCCAACAGCCTCTGCTTGGTCGACTCACTCATGATGCCGCTCACCAGTCTGTCTCTGAGATAGTCGTTGAGGGATGCGCCAAACTCGCAGTATGCAGACAACTTCTTGAGGCTGGCGATGTACTCTGCGACTGATTCTCCTTCCTGCTGATTCCTTTTGCTGAACTTGTACCTTTCAGCTATGAATGATGGCTTCGGGTACAAATGGTCCTGAATTAACTTCACTAATTCATCAAACTTTTTCACTGAAAGGGTTTTTCCGGCGTACATAAAATCTCGTAACAAACTGTACGTTTTCACACCCACGACTGTTAGTTACGTACTAACCTTTTTGTCGTCACTAATACTGTTACAGTCAACGAATAATTCAAATCGTTCAACATACGAATTCCGCAAGTTTCTGCACTGTTGTCGAAGTCACCAATTCCGCCAATAATTCCCGCCATTTTTACTGTTTCACTAAATAAAAGACGAAAATGTTCTAATTTACGACCTTGTCTTCCAAAAATCAAAATGTACCGATTTTGAGTCCACGTGACGCCAAACTACAGACACACTTCCTCCCACTATAATTTTCGGAGAAGAAATTATTTACGCACAATCGAACAGGTTGCATTGCACTCGCGGGATCGCATTAATACCTCGTCGCCAATTGTTGTGTACGGGTTACGGGGAATCGGAATAAAAAGACTGAATTAGTTTACATCATCGACTGTGCTCGGTTAAGGTTGGAGGGTAACAGAGAGAGAGACAAGGGCAAGACACTGGAAAGTGGTAGGTGGTACGATCTGGTGGCGTGATGAGAACAGCCAATGGCATTTATTCAAACTAATCACCCCATATGACGTCACAGCATCATAGATCATACAGTTGGTCTTTGGCTGTGGCTTTAACTTGCCAGTAACAATTTAATAATATGTATAATAATTATTATTATAATTATTATTGTAATTCAATACATTACATAAAACAAGATTTGATACATCAATACTACACCTAAAAATCTACTTTTTGAAGGAACTATCAGTTTTCTGTAATATCATGGGGATGTCCCGCAAGGAGTCAGAAGGAAATCTTAAATAGGAGCATAGGTCAATATGGACATCATTTTAAAGGGCTTATCTAGCAGAGTTTAATGCCGCAAAACGCACTCAAAAAGATTTGATCCAGTACAAAATGGCGGCTGTTCAAAGATTTTACTTGGTTACATTTTTATTAGTAGCCATAACCCCCAGTAAATTAAAACTGCAACCAAACAAATACTGCAGCTAACTACTACATTATGCTTGTCAGTTGTACAGAAGTGAATTATGACATTAGTTATCCTCAAGGGTTACAAATTTGGTCCTAATATATTGATAACGGGGAAAACCTGATAACAGTAACAATTAGAAACCTCTTATCTTTGGGTCGCAGTTAGGACTTTCCTATTAGCCAGTCTATTCATAGTAGGCTATTCTAGTTTTCTTGTTTTAGTAGTGCTGTCCATCCATTTTATCAGTGCGCTTTAGTACAAAAGAGTTTATCGTATTGCTTGTAGTTCTTCAACTATACTATGTCGCTTGACGAACGTGAACGTAAAACACTTCTTATGATGGTTGGTTGGGGAAAATAACAGATGATCACACGAGGAAGCATGCCATTTATTTAATGACTACTGTCACGAGAGGCAGCCAAATTCTAGAACAACTGTTCAACACTTTATAGAAACAGGAAGTGTTTCCGATTGTCATAGGTCGCTGAGATTTCTAATTGTTACTGTTATCAGGTTTTCCCCGTTATCAATATAATAGGACCAAATTTGTAACCCTTGAAGATAACTAATGTCATAATTTCACTTCTGTACAACTGACAAGCATAATGTAGTAGTCAGCTGCAGTATTCGTTTGGTTGCAGTTTTGCTTTACTGGGGTTATGGCTACTAATAAAATGTAACCAAGTAAAATCTTTGAACAGCCGCCATTTTGTACTGGATCAAACTTTTTGAGTGCGGTTTGCGGCATTAAAACTCTGCTAGATAAGCCCTTTAAAATGATGTCCATGTTGACCTCTGCTCCTATTTAAGATTTCCTTCTGACTCCTTGCGGGACGTCCCCATGATATTACAGAGAAAACTGATAGTTCCTTCAAAAAGTAGATTTTTAGGTGTAGTATTGATGTACCAAATCTTGTTTATTTATATGTTATCGTTCAGATAAATATTATACCCGTGCAGGACTTTATGTACACCCTGTATGTTAAGTCAAATAAGTTATTAAAAATCCATTTTTAAAGTAAATACTCAACATTTATGAATTTAAAACAGGTAGTAAAATTTATTACTTATGTAGTATTAATGGAGTATTATTTATTCCACATGTCAGTGTCTGATAATAATAAAGTATAACATTCAAGATTAAGATAGCACACATCCTGTAAAGAGAAACTGAATCAGTAAGAGGTAAAATTTAAAATGGTTGTACGGAAATTAACTGATGTTTGTTTTGAATTAAAAATTAACAAAGTGAAAGAATAAAACTGTAATATATAGATTTAAAAGGTAGGTTCTTATGCTAATTTTCTACATACTAATTTTAATTTATTGAAATTTATTTTGGATGTCCCGAACTGCAAATCACAACAATTATACAACCAGAAAAAAATAACGTTTTTACCATTCTATATAATTATAGGCAACCAACAAATTATACGATACATAAAATTTTGGCTGACATAGTGCAGGTATTGATTTCTTGCCTTTTTATTAGTTAGCTTGATTACTATATTTTAAATTTTTCAATATCAAAATTAATCCTAAATTTTTTTGACCACCCACCCACACAACCAGGACCAAAAATAACTCATTTGCCAAAGTTAAGAATACAGTCTCACAATCTGACATTTACCTGTACCAACTTCAGATACCGTTTCTACAGCATCCAGATCCACAGCAAGTTCCATATAGCTGTCATACACAGCCTGCTGTACCGTGACTGCTGCCAACCTGTCCGATCCTGCTGCCTCCTCCAGTATCACCTGGTCCAGGGTCCTTACACTCAGCAACAGCTTGTTGGCAGTTCTATTGGCCCAGTATACGCAATCTATAATGTTGGTTACACTGTCAGCTTAGTAAACAATCTCTGTAATATTGTCAGTATAATTAATCAAGTGCATACACTTTACAATGGTGGCAGCCCTGTCAGCCCAATAACCGTGCTTTGTAATTTTGATAAGCCGTGTTAGCCAGGCATAAGTGCTCTATTTTACTAACATGTCTGTTACTTCAGTAGATAGCTCTGTTAAAACACACACATGGACAAGCTTATTGATGTTGTCAGCCCAGAAAAAAAGTGTAAACTGTGTATTTAGCCCATACAGCAAAAGTTTTCTTAAAAATTTGGATTTACGTTCTAATTGTCCTCTATCGCAAAGTCTACGAATGACGTGTTGTGGGCCTATACAGTGAAGTGATAGAAGGGATATAAACCTAGAAAATTTTACTAGAAGACGTGTGCTAAATATTCTTGACTACACATAGAAAGTTTTATTCCGTAAAAAGTGTAAACACTGAGAAACATGTAAAATAGTTCATGTCTGAATATAACATAACTGTAAAAGCCTAATTTTACATTTTACATTTTATTTACATATCTTTGTTAACAATATATGTATAAGAGTATGTTCATGTTTTTATTAAAAAGATTCATTACAAATAAATTTTAAATTATTTTTGAAGCATTTAAACTACTATGCGAATAACATGAAGGAAATTGAAAAATAATTCACATCTGGGGAGGCAAACAACAAATATGGCCACTGAGCTGTCCACAAAAGTAGCGTGGCCATCTGTACTGGCCATACCAGTTATGAGGACAAACTACGGCAAAAATAACGCGAGCTATCTGCAACCTTGGTGTGGCCAGTGCTGCTAGCTTTTTGACCACAAAGGGTTAAAAGTTACACTCTTAGGCTATTGAACTAATCCCCGTTCAAATTTAAACATTTATCATAACATGACACAAGTTTTTCAATTCCAGCTTTCTATAAATCTGCCGCCTGAGATCTTAACCCTTTAAGGAGTGTGTGTAAACTATACATAATGAGTAAGGACATCATATGATGTATATTCTTATATTGGCCCAAAGGAGTACGGATGTCATATGACGTTTAGCCTCTGTATTTTTGTATTATCGTAAATGCGATGCTATTACTGATTGCCTTTAAGTAGATTTGGCTGTAAAGTGGTTCCATCTATCGGCAACATACTTAACTTCCATGTTTGTGCTCGCAATCACTTATAATCTGATTTTACCAGGAGATAGCAGTAGTCACCCGGTAGAAGCCACTGACTCAAGGTTGCGTCGTGCGCGCATTGCTTTGCTGTCAGAATATGCCGCCACATTATACATACTAGCCATACCTCGTATACTGCATACTGTGGCCATATTTAGAGTGACATATTTGTTGAGCAACCATCTAGTTTGTTACTGTTGTCTAAATGGCAGACAATATTGATTGACTCTGCCGTAGTGAGGAAATAAGACATTAAATTTGATTTTGAAAAAGTAGTGAAATATTGACTTTTAGAACACGTAGTCCTTTTTTATTAAGCTTTCAAATGTAAATAAACATTTTTAAAGAAATTTTTAAGATTTTACATTTTTACTCCTTTTGGTAATTTTTTGCATTTCATCCATTACTCATTTTAGCCTATCAAAAGAAGACGTCATTTGACGTCCATACTCCTTAAAGGGTTAATCACTGAGTAAGAAGTTCAGCATCACTATCGAAGCACTGCATTGCAAGCCAGGTCTTCATGTCTCAAAAGAGTTATAAGGTGGATGATCCAACACTTCCCAATCAAAATCATCCAAGTCTTGTCGTGTACGATTGGCTGTATGGAGACGTGCATTGTCGTGTAAAAACAAAATTTTTAAGCTCAATTTTCCTCTACGCTTGTTTTGTATCGCTCACCGTAGCTTCTGCAATGTTTCACAGTACCTCTCAGTGTTGATTTTGCTCTTTGTCCAAGAAAATCAAGCAGAATCACACTCTTAGCATCCCAAAAAACAGGTGCCATAATCTTTCTTGCTGACAGAGTTAGGAGACATTTTATTGGTTTTTATTTTGTTTGGAGAATGTGTGTGCCCCCATTCCATAGAAAGCATTTTTGGTTTCACAATTGAGATGCTTCACTCATGTTTCATCACCAGTAACAATACGATCGAGAAGTTCATTACCATGTTTGTCGTATTCATCAAGGAAAGTTAACAAGGCAACAAGTCTTTGGTTTTTTGTGATCTTCTGTAAGGATTTTTGGAACCCACCTGGTACAAAATTTGTGGTATCCAAGCTTCCCTACAACAATTTCATGAAGTAAATCTTGTGAAATTTGTAGGAAATGTTCCTAGAGTTCAGTCATTGTGAAACAATGATTTTCACAAACTTTGTCTTTGATTTTCAATATCAAATCTTCAGTCACTAGGCTAGGCCGACCGCTACGTCTATCATCATGAACATTGGTGCGCCCATTTTAAAATTCAATACACCACTGCCTTACTCTGATTTGACTCACTATTCCATTTCCATAAATTTCACACAGTTGGTGATAGATTTAAATTGGTTTATGGTTTTTTGCCAACAAAAACCTTATCACTGAACGCACTTCATAAGTTGCAAGATTTGCTGCACACATTTTAATTAATCACAGTGAGAAAATTAAACCATGCGCAACTATAGCTCGATGCATACTGAATGCCCGAGTGTTTTGACACGATGGTGGCTGAAGCCCCGTCCACTGCCGCACCATTAAAAAACGTATGTTACTTTCTGGATAGCCCTTGTACATTGCTAATTGTAGTACCTGTTTTAGGAGCACCGTGGAAGGCCAGAAGGATGCCCTTGTTGGGGTCCTTTGCATCTAAGGCGGGCAGAGGGACTGTCCTTTCCTTCAGCTCCAGAGGGTCACTAGATCCTCCCAGTTCAACAGATGAGTCATCAATCAATCCTGTTAAACAGTGATTACTTTTTATACTTGCTGTACAATTCTTGTACATATAAAACCTTGTGTATGTAAGGTTGGAATAATAAATCAATACTTTTTTCATTGTCAATATTACAAATTCTCAAGAATGCAATTGATAATATAAGATTCCTTCATCATACACTATTTTGAGTCCTAAACATTACAAAAAGTTTGTTTCAACATATTAGTACACAAAAAGGACAACCAGTATTATGAAAATTTTTATTGATACGTAAAATCACAATAAAATAAAAAAAAAAACATTATTAAAGTGAATGTATTATTTCTTAAATATTTTACATGTGAGAAATTCCTTTTTTATTTGTTTTAAGCAAATAATGAATAAGATGATTTTAATTAAATAACTTTTACAACTAAAGGAAAAAATATAACCATAGGAACGTTTTTGTTTATTTTCAACTATTTGACCATATCACAAAATATTTCTCCTCAGCTTTGAACACTCTGTATACTCATGCAGATGTTTAAAACTGAAATATAGTACCAGTAGAAATGGTGACGTTAAGTGGAAGAGGAAACCTTAAGAGTCCTAATAACTTCAACTCTAACAAAGCCACATTTCATTTAATATTTTTATGGTTCGTAAAAAAGTGTTTTGTAGTTTTTTTCATGAAAAAAGTATGTATATACAATACATTTGCATAGAATGAAATTTTTCTAAAAGATACAATATTTTTTTCTATATTATTGTCTGCATTCTTAAATATAAATATGAAGAAAATAGATACAATTTTCAATATTCAAAATATTTAAAAACTTAATTTACATAAAACATATGAGAATAGCCTTAATTATGTAAGTGTTACTATGTGAACTAAATACAATGAACAGGAATAAAATAGTCAACTGAATCAGTTCTAGAGTTAAAAACTAGAATCAAACTATACATACCATGTAAGTGATTTTCTATTCCATCTAACGACATCAATGATAGCGGATGAGAAGGAGGAACAAAACTATCACTTTCAACATCACTGGTTTTCTCATCTCTTGACGTGTTCAATTCATTCTTACTTAATTTTCTCTGACTTATTGATGAGACTCCAGTAGAAGAATTTTCTGCAAGTAAAATAAATACCAATAAACACACTGTCTAACTTTCTATCTATTTCAGAATTTTAAAACCACACATTGCTCAAACCGTAAAACCGTTATTATGCTGTTTATGAAATTCCAAAGAAATTTTGTTGTAAGTTTTCCAAATTCTCTTATACTATGCTGAAATAGGAGTTTGCAATGTTAACTTGTGAATGATGTGAGTCTAAACTTTGTTAGCTATTGTAGTACTGAAATGATGATTCCAAACCTTACATTAGAGAATAATTTGTTTCCAGAGGTGGATTTGAAGATTTGCCACCCTTGGGCTATCCACAATTTGAACCCCCCCCCCCCCCAACCATGTAGGCTTACCTTGGTACTGCGGTGGGTTGACTTGATGTCAGCGGCAGCGAGGCGGCCACGCTAAGCTTGTAATAAAACTCAAATAAAATAGGTTGAACTGTCAACATTGAAGTTATGCTTCTTATAGTTGCAGTTATTGTTTTTAACATAAAATATGAGATGTTACAACATTTATCAACTGGAAAATTACTTTAAAATCATGAAAAGAAAGTAGAAAATTATTATTTATTACAAGTAATTTTTTTAAACATTTTTAACTTTTGAAAACATTTATTTTTTTACTTTTTTACCAAAATTTTCTGCACACTGAATTCTGCCGCCCTGGGCTATAGCACATTCAGCTCATATGTAAATCCAGCCCTGTTTGTTTCTATTAACACATGGATAGTGTAGTACTGAAATTTAAAAAATGTTTTTTTGCACAATGTTGTAAAAAGTTGTCAACATGAATGAAATGAAATGAAAAATGTCTTTATTGAATATAACGTAAAACATATTCAATTGGCGAGGTTAGGACTATTAAGTCCTCTCTTACACCTAACCATAAATTAATGAACTCTACTATTACTGTAAAACAAGAGCCACAATACAGTTTACATTACTATTTTACAATCAAAAATTATAATCTCTATTTATATAAAGTAATAAAATGAAATAAAGGTTCTCTATGAAACTAAAAATAAATAAATAGAATAAAACTTACAAGGAAATTAACAGACATTCATCCATCACCATTCATACAAAGCCATCGTCCCATACCCTATGCCACGATATCATCAACCCGACGAGGCCCAAAACAGATGGTCCCTAAGCACCCCCCGAAACCGTTCCCGACCTCGAATACCTCTGATATGATCCGGGAGGTTATTCCAAAGTCGACAAGCAGAGACTGTGAATGATTTACTGTAAATAGAGGATCTATGAACAGGAATAGATAACAGAGAGGCTCCACGTCGAGTATTCCAATTGCTAGTTTCAGAAATGAAAGAAAAGCATTCAGACGGATAGGAAGGGGAATAATCGTTATACAAAATAGAATGTAACATGCTGAGAATGTGGAACATGTAGCTCTATTATTTGGAATTCTAGTTCATCATTCAATACAAAGTGTGCCAATAACCAGAAAATTTGCATTTGAAATGTTGTGGATTGAATTAGTTTGATTCACATGGTTTTCCTGCAGTATAATCTGGAAAGCCACATATACATTTCTAGCCAGACTGGATATTTAGTCTACACTTAACTGTAAAAAAGTCAACTTTGTTCTGGTACACTCAGTGACCTGTTAAAAAAATGGATCAGAGAGTTTTTATTAAATTTTCCTATTAGAACGTAATATAATAATTTAGTAATGTTTAATATTGCTTTAATGAGTCTGCTATGTATAAAACAATAGTTACAAATAGTATAAGCATTTCCAAGAAAGTCATGACATAAATGCAAATAATGAGCACAATAGACACTCCAATAAATTAATGATGAATAAAAATGTCAACAAATTAAACACAGAAATTAAAAATAACAATATCACAATCAGACGTTGTTGATAATATAGGCACGTCAGTGCAATTTTTCTGGTATTAGCTTGGATAAATCGTGATATTTGCCACTCTACTAACACACACGGGGAGGTGGAAAATGTCTACATACTGGCCAGTCCTTGATCATTACTACGGGATAAGCGAAATAGCAGGCTTGAAGAGTTTTTGGTATTGCCCTAGTCCATATCGTGCACTTTACAGTTACATGGTTTTATATTTCCTACTAGCAGTTAACCAAAGCTTAATATGCAATTTTCATGAGTTACATTTTCCACACTAATGTTGAGTTTGTCTTATTGCTATAATCAAGAAAATGTGTAAAAAGTGTATATTAATAACCACTGTAATTTACTCAGGTTTTAGTATTGTTTGCTTCACTGTTGGTTTTGCCATGTTTTCTGACCAAAAAAAAACATATACATACGTGGGTCTGAGAAGCCTAAATCTGTCATCTAAGATGGGTTTTAAATTTATAGTAAAAGTTAGATAGTAACTTTGTATTTTATATCTGCATTAAAATAGTGACTAAGCACTGCCCACTTAATATTTACTAAAATGTACAGTTAAAAGTGTATTTTTACTAGAAATGTTAATTTTCTCATCTAGATAAATTCTTGCTCTGTGCTCAACAGTGGTCGCTGAAAAGGTTGAAATGAGAAGTGTTATTACTATCAAGCTTACTCTATGATTTCAAGACCACAGTGATGTAAACATTTAGTTCTACTGTAATAAAACAATGTTTACACAAAGCAGTTGATTATATTTAACAGACTCTCAATTAATAACATCTTTTCACTGTAATGTAACTTTAGAGACCAAGGTGGTATTTTTCACAACTTAAGAGACCATCATGACATAGTCCAGAGGGAGTTTTAAAATAAGAATAAGCCTATATGTTAACCAGGGACTCTAGAAATGTCCATGAAAAATTTCAGTACAATCGGTCCAGTAGAATTGATGTATGTGTATGTGTAACACGACGACGATTAGATTGTTATATATTAGTATAGATTTTATATAATGGTATAGCATTGACTTTGAACAGAAGAACCATTGATTTAGCACTGGTGAGAAGACTTCTAAATACATAAGTCAAATAAATATGATTTTAATTTTGTTTCCTCTCTATTTTTAAATTCGTAATTATTTTATTATTACTGACCTAAATTTAAAAATATTTATTTTTCAGATCTCCAAGTTACAATAAAAATTTAAACAGAGAAAAATTAAGTGATTTATTATTCTACTAATGGCACAGCCTAATTCTAATGTGACATTACCTGCAATATTCTCTGTAGCTTCCAAACTTGATTTTGATATTTCTCGTGCGTTGTCCACAAGTTTTTTGTAAAATTCTTTGAGTTCTTCTGATAGCGCTGTATCATACAGGTCTAAAGGAAGCAATAACTTGTCAGAATTATACAAATGAGTTAAAACTCTCAGCACACGATCTTCTTCCAGTATTGCACTGTAACAAAACATAATTGAAATGAAGACACTAATAATACAATCTGTAGATCTGATCCTACTAAAAATGTTTTAAAACTACACGTTTAATTTAAAACTATTAAAAACTACAAATATATATTTAATAAAAGCTAGATAACTTTACTACACATAACATGTGGGTTTAGGCAATAAGAATCATTAATGGGTGTGATTAAGCATCATTTTAAAAATAATATGGAAAGCAATTCATTAGAAAACAAATTTGTCGTCTAGATTCTTGGGTATTTGGAATGAATTAGTCCCTACAAATAGCACTTTAACAATAAAATAAAACAATAACAACCTTACAACCTTATAATAATAAAAATAAAATAGCTTATGACAAACTGTAAAGATGATGAATAAAATAATTCCCTTTTTCTTACAAAGACCACTTGATGTTGCTGAAACATTTTGTCAGATATTTCTTGCTAACACTTGTATACTGTGTAATTCAATAGGTCAAAAGGCATGTATTATGTGTTTAAGAACTGGCTTTGCACGCTGAAATATGTTATATTTGCGTGATTAATATTATTTTTTATCAGTTGACCCTTTGAGTTACAACAAAAATGTGCTGAATAAGAGTTCTATAATATTCCAATCTAAGTCCTGCAGTATTAATTCACATACAATTTAATAGTTGTGGCAGTAATTACACAAATAAAGTTTTAAATGTGATTCCACACCTTAGCACTGGTTTAAGTAAGACGTTATTTTATTAATTGCTAACTCACTAGCCTTCCTAATTTCTGTGGGATTTGTGTGAATGTCTCACTCAACACTCTCTTCACTAACCAGTGGTCATCTCGTACTCTTCCCTTTCCAAAGGCAGCCAGTATCTTCAAACTCATGATACCATCTATGGACGTTATCATCACTCAGAGGATCACAACCGAACTTTATATGGAACGCACGTTGCACAGTTACTAAAGATTCGGTCTTTGCAAACTGCAGAACACAAAAAGTCTTCTGTTCATGAGTCCCCATTTGTTACTGGCACTTTCTAACAGATAGCGAAGGAAGCATTGGTTCCAGTTCAAAGTGAGGTTTTGTTAACCAGTATAAGTGGCCACTGCATATGTTGAATAACCAATGTCATTGAATTTAGTTAACAATTTATGTTGACTGCATGTAATTTGCATGTAACTGATTGGATGTTTTGCACAATTTTATATGTGATGAGTAGATAACTTGGTTGTGAAGTAGTTCCAATGAGTTCTATCTCAGTCAGTAAAAAGCACGGTACTTACATTCTGTGTTAATGTAATCAAGGGATTTTTTATAAAGTAGGAAGAGCAGACTTATTTTGTTAAAATAGCCAGGTTTGAACATAACTCTCTTAATAAAACCCAGCTTATTGCCCTCCTGACTCATCAAAATCATATCTGCCGATTCATAAGTAAATAAAATGTTGAGACCCAAACAGAAAACATTATAATGTTAAACCTTAACATATTATAGACAATACGTGTATATACCTCTGTACCAAACTATTAGACCTGCCTTACAGTAACATGTAGATTGTTCTTATTACTAACATCATTTTGGTAAACATATAAGATCCGATATGCATATGAACTAAGGCGTCGGACTTGGGATGAGTTAGAGATAAAGCAGGTTCAAATCCTGTATTGAGTTTCCCTCTTATTTTGTTAGATAAGACGCTCACAAAAGCCAGTGGCCCATGAGGAAGGGCAGAATCAGAAGGGGACATAGTATTGCATTAAGGAATCATGATTAACTACTGTGTAACCAGTGGAAAGGTTGCTATAGTTACCTGTCAAAGTCTGGAAAGTACAGTTCAATGTTGAAGTTACACTTATTGCTGACAATTAACTCTCTCTGTACAATCCCAGAGTAAGGTACATGGGCCCCAAACTGTACAGTCAGAGGATCCAGAAACACCCGAGGCTCCACACCTGAGCCTATCAGCTGTACTGTCATCTTCTCTGGATTATGCTTCACTTCCAGCTTCAGCATCGTCTCATACAATCTCTGGAACATTCTGGACCAGTTATATGGAATACATTTGAAGTATTTAAATAATTGTATACAAGTTTAATACCAATTTCTATTAAACTTTAAGGGAACTCAGATCCAGTAAGTTGAAGGGTTCAGGAGAATCAATTCTCCCACACCAAAAATGTAAAATAACACTCACAAAAAACACATTAATGTTATTGAAGTACTTTACAGTTACAATCTTCATGTGTATGATTTTTTTGTAGTTAAAGGTCATGATCTTTTAACCATTTGTAACCCTTATTCAAAATTTGCGATTTGTGTAGAGTTATTGGACGGCGATTGATTGCAGTGCTAAATGTAGAAGCACAATACGTACCTGTAAACATTGCCATTTGGAAATCTATAGTTGATTATTTCAACCATTAATTGTTAAATAACTATACTTAAAGAGTAGTAATCGATTGCAGAATACAAGACATCTAAAACATTAATTGAACTGTGTTTGTTTTGAGTATAAGTGATTCACTAATAAATAAATTGAAGGGGATAGGTCGGAGGAGAGGCAGTTGGTGGAGGGATTCAAAAACACTGGAGAGGGCCAGTGTTACAACAATTTTAAGCTTTTAGGGCCATCTTATAAAAGTGAGCCTTGGGGATGAATAGAATAGAACAAGAATAAGAATATATTTATTCATAAAAGTGTTAAGTACATATTTTTAAACAAGTTACAAGAATTTTAAACTAATAATTTAAGAATCACTTCAACAATATTTAGTACTTAACACACATTTAAATATACCACTTGCATGATGACTCTTACATCAAAATAAACTAAAAGTAAAAAAAGGAAACACTTCAGTTATATGATTATACAAACAAATATTTTAATGAAACATACTTTTATGAATATATAGGGCCTCTAAAGGCAAAGCCTGTGCAGAGGTTCCTTCATACTAAATTAAATTCATGATAGCTCAGATAGAATGTTGACAATTAATTTTGATTAGAAAAACTTTATCAAATATCTATGTTACTTCTAAATTTATACTTATGTGCATCTCTGATCCGAATAAAACGTTTTAACTAATGGTATGCAGGAGACAATTTATATTTTGTTTACTTAATGGCCATAATTTCAATAGTTTTGAAAAAATATGTATATTTTTTAATCACATATATCTTTTGGTATTGAATTAAACATTTTAGGTCCTAAAAAACAATAGCTTTTTCTAAAAATAGTTAAATTAGGTTTTGGAACTGCTATTTTGTCTTTGTGCCTTAATTTATTTTTGTAGATATTAATTAATACAGACAAATTACTACTAGTAACATAAAATATTTTTAAAACCTTGGAAAAATTTTAAACTTATAAATAATGGATGAGATAGCTCGTATCTACATTTTCTTTTAACTAATCGAAGAATTTCTTTTGTTGCATTAGAAGAGGCTTTAAATTTGTTTCATAGGTTCCACCCCAGCAAAATATTCTGTATTCCAATCTACTGTTTACTAATGAAAAATATAACATTCTCATAACTTCCTCTGTACACATATTTTGTAGAAAATAATAGGTTCTTAACATACTATTAAAGTTTTTTCTTTACCATGTCTATGTGTTTTTTCCAGTTTATTTCCCTATCCAGCAAGATTCACAGGTATTTCAAATTGTCAGCCTGAGACACAATTGCACACTCAGGACACTGTTTGTACACAAACAACTCACACAATTGTATAAAATTTGATTGGTACAATTTTATGGTTCTTTTTTCAGGCTAAAATTTAACTTCTTTTTTTCCGGACTAAATAACATATTGTTCTTTGAGAACCACCATTGAAGGGCTTTTCAATCTATACTCATTGCTTCTTCTATATCATTTCAGTCATCTTTTATGTAAGTTAATGCTGTGTCGTCAGCAAATGATGTTATTTTACCATATAAATTTGAATTACAGAGATCATTGATATATACTATAAACAATATTACACCTAATACTGACCCTTGGGTACTCCACTTTTTATTATACCAAAGTCACTGAAAGTATTGCTAATTTTTACACATTGTCTCCTATTATTCAAGTAACTTGAAAACCAGGAAAGAATGTTTCCTCTGATACCGCAACAGTATAATTTATTTAAAAGAATGTCATGGTCTACAGTGTCGAAAGCTTTCTTTATGTCCAAAAATAATCCACTAACTTTGCATCCTAAATTTTTGCTTCAAATATGTCATCCATAAAGTTTTTTAACGCAGTTTCAGTACTCAAGCCCTATCTGAAACCGAACTGATTTTTACTAAAGAAATGGGTTTGCTCAAGAAATTTAACTAATCTTTTTTTCATAATTTTTTCAAAAATCTTTGCAAAAGTTGAGAGTAAAGATATTGGTCTGAAATTGTTGCAGTCATTATTCGGTCCACTCTTATGCAAAGGAATTACCACAGCGGTTTTTAAAATATCCGGATGACCGAAGAAACCACCATTATAGCTTAGAATTTAAAATATAATTGTATGCCATATATACAATTGTATGAAATTATCTCACAGGATGGTAGAACAACAAAGTTGTCACTATAGATCATATCAGCTATTTGCTCATCAACACCATCTAGCTCTCAAGAGAATTAATACTAAAGCCTTTAATTTTATAACATTTATTTGGGAATACTATTGGGATCAAAAATAAGTCTACGTGAGGAATGTTTTAAATTCAGTGCCAAAAAAACTTTTAAAAGTGGTTAGTGGGAGTCAACTAGTTAATTCATGTTAACACAGTAATATAAAAGTGTTTTTGTAACAATTCGTCCATGTAATGGAGCTATATAAATTGTCAGCTGAATTACGGTTCAATATTTTGGGCAATAGTACACACTCTCAAACCATATTCACCCTGCAGAAATATGGATCTGGAAGCAATTACTATTAATTTTTTGGGTAGTATTTGAATAGTTACATCATTATATAACCAAGATTCTAAATAAGAGTGGTTGGATTTTGTAAGCACAACTCTTACCTGAAAAATCAAAACATGAAGAATTAAAAACCGAACTAACAATTCTGCAATGTAAAGTGGAACTGAGAATCCGTGAAATTGGCACAACTATCTGTAATGGAACAATGTTCCTCATACCTCTTTGGTGGGAATGAATCCGATTTCTATCAGTTCCGCAGTCTTGGGTGGGAACAAGGCACTGGTTCTCTTGATAAAGAATGGCATCTCTTCCTCTGAGTCCTTGTAGCGTCTCCTGCGCTTCACTCCAACAAGAGTGGCACTCCACTCTGCCTCCACTGCTCCACTAAGGGCCGTATTTTGTTAACAGATGAGCACAAAAAATAAACTTTCAAATGAAAAGAATATATATATATATATATATATATATATATATATATTTGATTAGTAACATAAACAACACTGTTTATTTCAAATGTAGTATATAAAAAAATACTGTCAAGGTTTTACTGTAGAATACTGTCATCCTCCAACCTTACTTTATTAAACTTGAAACCTACATAATTTTCTCAGAGAATGATGTTTGTAGTAAAACTTAACTAAATTTTTGTTTGAGATGAATTAGCTAACACTATAGATCTTACTTGGAGGATTTTAAATTGTTCCATGAGCCTGACAAAATAATTAGGTGTATAAATAACAAATTTTCTGAATAAAAAGTTTAACAATTTTTTCAAAGTTATAAAAATTTTAAACTGTTATCCAATTACATATAATTTTGTGAATATTCGATCTAGCTATATCTAAATATATGTGCTTATTAAACTCTTTAATTAAATATTTTGTACCAGTTTTATAATTTGTGACCATAATGACAGAGACATTAGGCTCCTTTTTACTGAAAGTAGGAGATGAAAAGGAAGTATTACAATTAAGTTTTGTTTCATGGAAGAATGTGTTAGATTTTCTTTAGAAGTAATTGAACAGATCTCATGAATGTAATGCAGGTATATGGACAGACAGGCTGTGGACACAGTCTGCCTCACAAGCCTGAGGTAGATTAGGGGCAGAACAGCTGATGATTCAGATGTCTGCACATTGTTAAAACACTATTTTGTCACGTGTTCTTCTGTCTCCCTGTTGTGTCTCAACCTGTCGAGCTTTAAATTCTGAAAATCTGCTTTTATTCAAGAAACAATTTCATCTCAAATTGGATTCACTATTAATCTCTGAAAATGCTGAAGATGGTAATAACAATTTTATTTGGACTTTAAATGCCACACTTGACATTACCTGTCCACTAAAAATGTCTAAAAAGAACTCTGAAGCAAAAAAAGAAAATATTCTACAATAAATAAGTTAGAGAACTTAGAGAAACTTTCTAAATGCTGTAATAAATGTTGTTTTAGTGAAATAGAGGAAAATAAAAACCAAATGATTGCCTTAAAGAAAACATATGATTTCTGAAGGGTCTAAGACGCCAAACAAATCCTGACTATATAAAAATTCAGAAAATAAAAGCAAAGAGATTTGGGAAATTATAAATAGTGAGAGAAAATAAAAAAAGAAGAGAGAAAAAAGATAGACAAAATTTCATCCAAGATTTTAAAGCTCTGCAAAGAGGAATTCATCTCTTGTATATAACCAAAACTTCACTCTCTTCAGGGCACTTACCACCTAAATTAAAATTTGCCAAGGTAATTCCAATACAAAAAAATGGAACAAAGATGAAATTAAAAACTAGAGGTCTATTTCACTCATTGCTAAATCATCCAAAGTAAAATTGTACTTGAACGCATTTTCTGTCACCTACAAGATAACAATATTCTAATAGACATACAACATGGCTCCAGAAAAGTGCATTAACCCTTACAGCAATAGGTGAAACAGTAGAGTTTAAATTAGACTATTGTAAATGGAAAAATGTGACTGTCAGTTACTTTGGATTTAAGCAAGGCTTTGACAGTCTTAGTCATGATTTCATTTTACAAAAATGGTCTATGATGGGCATTGTGAGTATAGCTAAAAAAAAATTGGTTTGCGTCATACCTAAAGGAATGTAGCCAACTAGTCAAGACATTCTGACCATGGAAGATCTAACACTTTCAAATTCCACATCTTACCCGTGACTCAAGGAGTACCTCAGGGATCTATTTTTGGCTCCCTCCTCTTCGTATTGTTCACAAACAATCTTCCCATAGATTCACTCAGTCATTCCATAATGTATGATGATGATACTTTTATCTTAACAGCAAATAACCAATAAAAACTATAGAAATATACACTTATATTAACATCAACTTAGCTCTGCAATACTGACAAACTCTAATGAAACAAGACTAACCATCTCACCTGTGGCAATAAAAGAAAAGAAATATATGCAATAACTCAGCTACAGTCTTCTTCTTCTTCTTTTATGTGCGGCCTATTGCCATGCACTTAATCCTCAAGGGCCTTTTGCGCACCCCGGAAGTACACCATGAGGCTGACCAGTCTACAGTTTCAGTAGTTTAATAAACCGCCAAAAACAACCAATCAGGTCCTCTGCAGTTTCCTCCTGCTGTCACACATTCTACAGAGCAGATCCTATTGAAGGAAACAGACTCTGTGAAGATGCTTCCTCAGGTGACCATGTCCCGTAATCGGACCCATAACCCGAGAAGACACCGAGCTACTTAGTGAGAGAAGGTCAGACACCACCATAAGGGAAGACAACAGTAGAACCATTCTGCTCATTCCTGAGAATGCCCCCCCTGATGCAGCCTCGACCTTCTCTCATGTTCAGTGTGAACCCATTTTGAGACAGCCCCAAAGGATTCATACCTCAGCCACAGTATGAAACATCAATAAAACATCTAGGAGTAAAATTCAATAATACTCTACATGGACCGCTCACATTAAATTGTGTAAGAAATTAAGTAGAGCACTTTTGGCAATAAGAACAAAAGCTATAAGCACCCACGAATCCGACAGGCCTATCATGCCATTTTTGAAAGCTACTTTATATATGAAATCCTTGTATGGGGTGCCACACCATCAAAATATCTTGGACATGTTTTACTGTAGCAAAAAGCTCTAAGAGTTATGCCTGATTTCCCAGGCATAGTAACAACTTCACTATACCAAATCACTCCAGGACCTTTTGTGAGAAGAAACCTTCGTACATAGTGGGCTCAATGTTACAACAGACTTCCTGATGAAATCAAGAGCATGGAGGTTAGAGCTTTGAAGAATAAACTGCATCACTGTTTGTTTCATTCAGAGGATTGCATAATTTAATAATGTTAAGTTTTTTTGGACATATACAAATTTTCAGTTTTTGTTTTTTATCGAAATATAATGGGACAATATATTGAATTTATTTAAAGATATCAGGTATTTCATTTATGAAGGTCCAATCTATTGGAAATTTACATTTAATGGACATTTGTAAAACAGATGATTATGATGATAGTTCAGCAGTACAATGTCACCTGTTCTGTATAAACTCACCAGTTTTTTAACACAATGCATTTGATGCAACACTGACCACAGTGTACATCTCCAAAATCAAGTGTTTTCTGGTCCAGTGTAACATATGGCACTGTCAGGAGAGCTTTTACGTACATGGGAATAACGCCACCATTGTTAACCTGAAAGTAGAAAGATTAGTCTGTTCTTTAAATTTCGAATAATAATTACATATCTCAGTAAACTCCTCTAACCTCATGCTTATTAAGTAGTCAAGAGTTTCTTCTGTTTATAACAGTTGAAATAATTCAAGAATACAAATAGCACAATTATTAACAATGAAAAAATAATCCATAAATGTTTCAACAAACTATACAAATTTATATCACATAATTTTAGCATCAAACTTTTCTTCTTTTAATTTGCAACATATTTGGTTCAACCAGAATTTAAAAGCTGGAAATAAATAATCGAGGCATCAATATTAACAGGAGAAAAACATTATTTTGTAAATGCGTCATAACTAAGCTTTGAAGAACAACACTACTGATTAGGACAATGTTGATTTCCCAGTATACGCTGATATATTAACCCTTTCCACTCGGAGCGGTAATGTTAGAATGTCCACAGAGATCGGATGGGCAGCAGTGTTGGCCACCACAATTTCCTCTAGCGCGCGCATTTATTTTTAGAGTTGCCGTCCTCAGAGATCGGATGGTCAGCTGTGCTGTCCGTTGAATAATGCTACTAGCGTTCGGATGGAAAGCAGCATTGACCACAAGTTATAAACTCTTTTTTTTATTCTGACGTATTTTTTTATAATACAATGCATTAATATCAATCAGCTGTTTCATTACAAAGATTGGAAATTGATCATCTGGTCAATATTGCATTCTAGGCTTTCGTTTTAGCGCGCTTTTAACCACATTGTCACTAGTGAGTTAACCTACACGCATTATTAGAACGGATTGTTTATTATTCTTAGTATTGTGCAATTTTATTAAATATTAGTGTAAATGAAGTATTGTAGATATCAGTGTAAATATAACTGTAAATAAAAGTGTAAATATATCAGTATCAGTAAGTGAAAAACTTGTGCTGTCCAGACTCATACACCACCTATCAATTAACCAGCTACTGACACCTGAACAACATGGTTTCCTGCCAGGCAAATCAACAATAACAGCACTGATAGGTCTAGTGGAGTTTTTGGCTGACCAATTGGAAGACGGAAACACATCCACTGCCATCTTGCTTGACTATAGTAAAGCTTTCGACTGCCTTAGCCATGACCATCTCCTATCAAAATTGACTACTCTTGGGATACAAGGACAAGCTCTTAACTGGTTCAGAAGTTATCTCACCGGACGAAGACAGATGACTGAGGTGAAGTACACAACCAGGGGTTTAACACGCCAAACAACATCAGGGCTGCAAACCGTCACCCGAGGAGTGCCCCAGGGATCTGTGCTCGGGCCAGTCCTTTTCATTCTGTACACCAATGACTTCCCCCGATACATGGAAAACTACAGCAGCACAGTAATGTATGCTGATGACACTGTGCTCCTACTGAGTAAAAAACAACAAGAAGACCTTGAAATAGCTGCTTATACTGCCGTCAACATGGCAGTACAATACTGTCATGGTAATGACCTTGTCGTGAATGAGAAAAAGACGAAGCAGCTAGTTCTAGGAAGGCATAAAGACACAACTGGAAGACTGCCTGAAGTGGAGGAGAGCAGTACTTCAAAATATCTCGGGGTGGTAATTGATGACACACTGGCATGGACCCAACACATAGACTTTCTTTGCAAAAAGCTCAGTGCGGGACTATATGTAATACGCAGGATGAAACACATCAGTGACACCGTAACAGCTAAAACTGCCTACTATGCTCTCTATGAGACTCATCTCCGATATGGAATAGTAGTCTGGGGAGGCACCACAAGGGGCAATATGCAGCGGGTACTTGTCCATCAAAAAAGAGTCATCCGCATCCTTGCAAATTTACAAGCAAGAGAATCCTGCAGGCAGGCTTTCCAGGACTTGAAGATTCTCACCATAGTTAATCTCTATATCCTGGAGACTGTCACGCAAATACACCTCAAATTCCCTGAGTCTATTGCAACTGGAGCAGACTATCACAACTACAACACCCGCCACGCCTTGAATTATTGCCTCCCTGTACATCATCTCACATCCACAGAGAAGAAGCCGACATATGCAGGAGCAAAGCTCTGGAATGCCCTCCCAGAAGAACTGAAGAAGACAGAACGACAGCAGTTTGGACGGCAACTGAAGCACTGGCTCCGAGAACACCCTTACTACACCCTCAAGGAATACTTTGAAAGAACTGACGACTAACAGATTGCTTTTCTGTCTTGTTTTCTTATTTATGTATTGACGCATGTACTATTCTCTAAGATTATGTAACAATAAAGAACAATTAATTAATTAATTAAATTAATTAAATTAATTAATTAATTAAAAAAAAAGTATTAATATCTGGTTTTACTGGTATTATTATTAATTACTGGTATTAGAGCTTGTTGGCGATGTAAGGAACACAAATAAAAAAGGAAGACCATCCCAATTGCAAGACATTTCCTGACTAAATGGGAAACTTCATTTACCATATCCTCTTGAAGGTAGAAAAGTGAAGGATTGCGTCGTGTGTAGCAGCAGAGCACAAGGCGGCACCAGGAAAAGTGTGAAGTTTTAATGCAAAACTTGTGATAATGAGCCTGGTCTTCACATCGGTGTTTGTTTTCAAAAGTACCATTCATCTCAGATATTTCAACAACAAGATGATAACTAGCCTGCAGTTAAATTTGTATTCGTAACAATAATAAGCAGTTCAATTTTATTTTTTATCATGTTATAATTATTTACTGTCACATTATTAATACTCATTGTAACTCATGTTAGTTTATAGAAATATAACATTTCCATTGTAATACTTTTCGACTACCTTTGGACCTTTAAATCCATTTAACTTTTTAAAAGGCACAGTATCAATGACGCGGTGAAAATAAATCCGAGCTGGTGGGGACGCAACAATGACATGGCTGCTGTGTGCACGCGGGCGCCATAGTGGACAGCACTGCTGCCCATCCGAGCGGAAAGGGTTAAAGACAGTGTAAATACTTAAACACAATGGGCCTATTGGGAACTACTACTACAATATTGTTAAATTTTACCTAACACAACTTATTACTGCCCTTTTATTTTTGGAAATCTTTGCTATGATCGCCTTTCATAGTAATCGATTTCAATGCATAAAGCAACACTGGGCATCCTGCCAATTCCTGCTCTTACTTCTTGGTTTTGTCATTTTTCTGTTAATTTTGTCAGTAGCATTTCAATAGCCTGTTGTTTAAGTAAGCTTTTTATTTAATTATGGTTGCTGATACAACTGGAGTATTATGTGAAATAAATATAAGTAATTATCAAGATCTAGTTATTTTTCACATAATCTGTACCCTATCTCAATAAACAACATATGCTATCCTATTTTAGAATGCCAATGACACTGATATAAACACCAAACTATTTCATTAACTAGTTTATCAATCAAGATTACTACTAATGGCATTCAAGATTCATGTTGAAATTAAAAATGAGTTCAGAATATTAATTTTAAATACTGTGTGAAACATAGTTCATACCTACTGCATCCCAGTTTTTGTTAGCATACTACGTTAGCAACAAAACTCTTAAAAGTTCACAGTTTGGCACGAAAATCAAATGTGAATCTTGTGACATTTTACAAACATTTGATTCGAACCAAACAGGTCAGACATGCATTGCTCCTACTTTTGGTGGACTCCTTAATAATAATTTCCGAATTTTATAAAACACTATTACACACATAACTGTAATTTAGTTGAACTGAATGCAAAGTATTGCAAGTGCACAACTTATATAACATGTGATGAAAATTTGTTTTGTATATTACTATATTTGTATCACTATTATTAACTATAATGAAATTGTTAGTTTGTACACAGTTAGAAAAGTACAATAACAAAAATACAATTTTAAACTAATTCAAAACCAACCAACAAAAGGTGATTAAAAGCAAAACCACTGGTAAACTTGAACAAATATTACTAAATTACAATAACCTCTATGTATAGGGTGAAATGTACTATCTCCTGTTTGCCAGAATACCGTCCAGGGGAAGGTCTGATGGTTATGATCATGGGAACAGATCTCCCGATAGGCAGTGACATGTGGTTTTGGAAGTTGATAAAAAAACCGTCCTGCTTCAGTTTTTTTTCTGGGACAGAGAAAGCGAGGGTTACGTCAGCTCTGACCAAACCTCTGTTCTCCACCATCACTGTTGCTTCAGTAGTTGTGCCAACAATAACGCTTCCTAAATCTGAAAGGAAAAATAAATATAATTCCTGAGGACCACCTATTTCAGAGTAATTACCACTTTAATAAACATTTATCATCTATTCATTCAGTTTGTTTCATAAAACAAATTAAACAAGGTAGTAATACACCAGACCACATGGTGTATAACAGGTTTTGCTGAAGTTGCATGTAAAATATCAATTCTATTGGTTATTTCATTCTCGAGATGTCCTGTGAACAGATAGAAAAAAAGATTTTTACTACTCTCAGACAGAAGAAAAATTTTTCCAGCTTACTGAGTAATAGGGTGGACATCATCAAACTCATTTTTATCTATGTACAAATGAAGTTTCATGTAAAATCTAAAACAAATGATATCGCTCACAAGATATCCTGTGGACATTTAGGCTATGCTCAGCCAAATCCTATATAAAATTTCAAATCCATAACTCAATTCGTTCTCAAGATATAACTCTTAGTTATAGGCTTTGCTACTGCCAAATTCCATTGAGAAACACACATCATCATTGAACTCTATCTTGTCTTTACACAAATAAGCCAATGCCACGGAGTATTTAAGGACCCGACAAACGAATGATGAAAGCCTAACAGGCCAATTAAATTTCATTATGTGTTTTGGTATGGGAGATGTTAAAATGTCAAATGACTGACTGACTTTTATTCTAAAATTTCTCATTATCATCATACCCATTACACAAATGTAAAAAGTTCACTAACAATCAGGAAAATCCCATAGGATGACATACCCATTACACAAATGTAAAAAGTTCACTAACAATCAGGAAAATCCCATAGGATGACATAGACAATCATCAAACTCAATAGTGCATTTATACAAAGAAACATAATGCAAAATTTAAAGTCTACAGGTAGACAATAGACAAATATCTTTATTTGTAATTTCATTAAGAAATACAATGGCGTCACAGTAGTAAAAAACAATTTCTTGCTTTACAAACTTTCAGATTTTGTTCAGATAGTGTTGCGTCCCAGTTGATCTAAAAATTCCCTGATTGAGTACACTGGTCTTTCCACTAGAAAGTCCTAGAGTGTTTTCTTTAGTTTGTTCACTGGCGTAGTCTTCAAGTAAAATGGAAGGGAGTTGATAATTTTGCGACCAATATATGAGGGTTTCTTGCTGTATTGGGTTGTGTGATGGGCAGGAAGACTGTAGTCGTTTGCTCTTCTATTATAATAGGAGTGAAAATCCTCATTCCTAGGAAGGTCTAGTTCCTTTGCATACATGACTACGGCATGGATGTAGAGTACTGGAGCAGTTAGAAGCTTTAGGTCAATTCATTTTGGAGATGTTATGCGGATAGACAGACAGAAATGAAATGTTTTCAACTTCTTGAGTAATAAGCTTTGCTAATGCTCAAACGATTAAAGACTTCCAGTTTATTTGAAATTGGTACAACTTACATTGTTCCTTCAAACATCAGCATAAAAAAAACAATTTCGGTATATTTGTACACTCAATGCACACACAAAAAATCATACAAAGGGGTACAGTATTGTGGAGAAATGCTATTCTGTATTTTCAATTCTTAATTTTATCTTGACAATTCTGATTGTTTAGTTCTAACCTATTATTTTCCTTTTCTTTGGGATGACATTCTGGTACCTCTCTCCCTGAGCCCTCACCCTGTAACCGGATCCTTTTTCTTTCCATTCCAGAGCCTCCAGACACCCCAGAAGGTTAAAACTGTACCTGTTCTAGAGATCGAGCACTGTCTGGAATCGTACTGTTGTCAATTTTCCAATTTAGTTACACCAAAGACTATTCCTCACAGCCTCCTTAATTGTCCTGTATACTGGTTAGATACTGAACTGGAAACTGAGCAATATCATTATCTCATCATAAATATTTTAAAATTTGACAGTTTTAGCATGTTTTCCTTTAACTTAATTACTTTTTTATCCATTTAATAAGAAATTTAAAGAGTCAGACTGCAATCTGTTAACCCTCTCCTGCTCGCATTGTTTCCAGGCGCTCACGGTGTTTGTAACCTCAATTAATTCGCTCTGCCGGTCGCGCTCGGTCAAAATACGCGGCGCCTCAACTTACATACGTTCTGTCATTGTAATTAACTATAATTATATATATTAATTTTTTTACTATATATTGGTTCAATGAAGTTGATTGTACGAGACCAGGGAGGGGGCACACGGACAGCTGGGCGCCGGGTTGTTTGTTGCGCAGTTACTTTGTGAAGGTCATTGTCTGGCTCGCTGTCACTGCCCCTGCCACTGTGATCACTCTGAACTACATCCTCAATGCCACCAACCACTTCACAAAGCTCTGGTACATCACTACACTCACTTGAATCGTCGCAATCACTACTAATAACGAGATCGATTTCACTGTCACGAAGTGTACGACTTCAACCCGCCATTGTTTCCGCACAACTAATATAAATAACAAAATAATGGAATAAATCTACTGTAAAAGTAAAGTAAATAGTCTCCTGATAGCAAACAACCCGTAGTAGTACAAACTATTGCTACTCGAGAGCAGCACTTATCGGCTCTAGTAGATAAAGCAGTGCGTGCCGATCTGTGCCGTTTAGGCTGCAGTGGCTACGTGGTGGCCATGCCGATTCATGCCTTGCGAGCGGGAGAGGGTTAAATTCAAACAAATTTTTAACTGTTGCAAAGTAACTTACCTAGGACATAACCAGGAAATACAAGTTGAGGTGTACGCTTGTTATTGTTTCTAGAGCGACTCACACTCAAGAACTGTGGGTTTTCTTTAAAGTAGCTGCTGGCAATCAATCGCTCTATAGCCAGCCAAATGTCATTATTGGTGGGGAACTTGTCCTGTAGAACAACAAAAAACACACAATATGCTGTGTTAAACTGAAACATTGTTTTACAGATTTTCTATTGAAGCTAGTGGATTGAAAATGAGGTTTAATCTATAATGAATCTATGGATGTTGAAAATTACTAAAATATGACAGTGTCTTTTTGAAGTAAATTTCAATTTTAGACAAAAACATACAAGAGTTATATAAAGAATAAAATCCAATTTCTGATAAAAAAAATAAAACAACTACAGAGTTATTCCTAACAACTAATTTAACAACAATTCTTTTACACCTTTCTCTATTTTTCAATGTAGTTTCTAATTTGTTTTGACATGTCATAATGCTTTATAAGCTTTGAATGCCAGAATCATAAGTCTGCTACCTGTGAGGTTAATTATTTTCAATTTAATCTTTCATTTTGTCATCTGTGGCAAAACTTACCACTATAGATATATGCTAAGCACATTAGTCTCAGAAAGGTCCTTTCTGCATTAAATTTAAATATTTTATGGGCTTCAAGATCATCTGATGACCACTCATGCTCATAATTCATGTTAAATAGGCATGGATCACTGTACACAATTTGAGTAGTTTTACAGTAAGTTTTCTCAAGTGTTCAATTGCTCAACTCTTTCTTGTACCTCTTGGACTGCACGTAGCAATATAAATTCAAAACTAATTCCTGATTTTATAGATTAGCGAGTCAGCTGAAGTGACCGACGTACCGTGAAGTTGATGACTACCCAGTCTGACAGGATGTCATCACTAGGCGGCTGTGTCAGGTCCACAGACAGGTGGTGACAAGATATTGTATGTTGGAACCTCCGGGCAGTGAGACTGGCCACTGCCTTGTAGCCTAGATAGATAGGCAGCCGTGGTCGTGATATGTGTGCCTGGTTCACAGAGACTTGAGGCAACACTCCGTATCCAGTCACTAACACTATCACTGGTTCTAAGTATCCAACCTATAGAACAAAACTAGTTAGCAAGTTCCGACATGTCCAAATATTTTAAAACAAACCATTATTCTGAAATGATTATTACGATTCAGTTGAATTTGATCCAAAATGTACCGTATTGTTGTTACCTAACACTTGGAAGGAAATTTGTAAGCAAGATACTACGATATGGGAGTGCCGATGGCCGAGCGGTCTAAGTCGTTGGACTTTGGGTCTGAGTTAGAGATAGCGCAGGTTCAAATCCTGTCTGTGACCGTTGCACTTTTTATCAGTACCATCAACCTCGTACTGTATCGACTCTCCCCCTTATTCTGTTTGATAAGATCCTCGCACAGGCCAGTGGCCCATGAGGACGGACAGAATAAGGCTTAAAAGGGGAACGGTCTCTCCTTAAAAAAAAAAAAAAAAAAAAAAAAAAAAAAAAAAAAAATATGAACCGATACAGTACAGTATTGAAAACCTTTGTCTGTTGCTCACAGTTATTTATTTATATACAACAATACCTGACAAAAATCACAACAGAGAAGAGACAAGTTAAATTAATTATATATTGTTTATTTGAAAATCATTTCTTTTTAAAATACTTCCACATACTTCTAATACGCAGAAAAAAACAGATTGAGGTTTTCCTTTAGATGTTGACAACTGAGGTGGGGGGAGGGGGAGAGGGGCTAACACAGCTAGTGTATGTTGTTTATTTTGCTTGGAGTCTTAATAAATATTTTAAGGTCTAAGATATATTAAAGAAGAGTTAGAAGAGAGAAAATTCTAGATAATTGTGTTTTATGACCAAAATGTTATTTTATGGGGTGTATTTTTATTAAAAAGTTTGGCAAAAAGATAAGCATAAGACAGAATTGCTCATGTAATATAAGTGTTTAAGTTCACTATAGAGTGGTAATGTATGATTTTAAAGTGAACATAATATTGTTTGCGATGGCTGAAATATTTCATTGATATATTTTTAAAACCTGAAAAATATATATATTTAGAACTGGCATGTATTGCACCCAATTTAATCCTCCATCTTAAGACTCCAATTGATTTGAGCTTCTGCAGCTCAAACGAATATAAGATAGATCGAATTGTTCTACTTTACCCACTTGAGTTGATGAGTGTTGTTTTCTAGTGGTGATTCTGCTGTTGATGCTTTGCTTTCAGGAAGATATTGTTCTCCTTCATATTTCATCTTAATAATTATTTTTAATTTATATGATTACTATTGGAGTTTTAGTATTGTGACAACAAGATTGACATTTGTAAATTTAGTAAAAACCATAGCTCAAAGTGAATCTGACAGCAGTGACATTGGCCGAGTCAGATAACAATGAAACTGTGATTGCACAAGAAACAGTCAGGCATCAATGTGTATTTATAGTAATTAGGCAGGAATGCCTGTAACAGGCTTCGCTAACATGGTACACAAAAATATCAAGTCTACATCTACTACAAATCTACTACAATCTACCATGATTGCGTTAACAGAGTGGTCTAAGACATTGGACTTTGGATCTCAGCTAGAGATAAGGCAGGTTCAAAAACTGCCTCTGAAAATAGTACTTTCATGATACCATGGTACCATCACCTTGTATTAACTTCCACCCTTATTTTGCTTGATAAGATCCTAGCAAAGGCTAGTAGCACATTAGGACGAGCAGAATAAGGCTAATAACGGGGATTTCTTTAAAAAAAAATCACAAGCTAAAATGTCATATCATTGTATTCAGTTTGTTTGCAAATTTACTGATTCTGCAATTATCTCGTCATCATGGATGGTTACTTATAATACCAATGGAGAATGTTCACAAATGCTCAGCCAAATCTTATGGAGTGACATGCACCAACATCGAACTCGATGTTGCCTATGAAAATAAAGCTTCATATAAAATTCAAGTCTATACCTCAATTTGTTTTCCATATGTCTGTACAGACAGACAGAAGTTATATTTTTCCAATCCCTCAAGTGATAGGTTTTGCTGACACTCAGCCATTTAAAGCAGACTGTATTAATGATAACTAAAAACTAGTTGTTCTCCTTTTAGAAAGTCTACAAGTAGAATTTAGCCACATAAGACGACAAATTATCATGTTAGTTTGTAATAAACAAATCCATTTTATTACTTTCAGTTGATACTTATTTTAATATTAATATAGTGTATTTAGATCTTTCCTTCATTGAGTTAGATATTTGACTATAAAAATCGTATTTATTTAATTATACAATGTAGTCCGCTGGAATTTGAATTTGTTTCAACATGCTTTCTGCATATGAAACATGAAAATATAACTGTACTACAGTTGTTATTTTTTTAATAGATTCAATTAGAATATTCTCTTCTTCGAGTAGAAGACCTAAAACCAAGAATATGTGAAGGGGATTGTTAATATTCAACAATATCAGCATTGAAGAGAAAAACACCTATCAAACTGTTGTAGTTGAGTTTTTTGCATCATATAGTGATAGAGAGAGCATTATCTAATGTAATAGGATAACAGTTTAACAACCGTGTTGCCATTAAAACCAAGATGTTGTGAGAAACTCACTGTTATTTGGGCATCAGGGTGACAACAAACAAAAGTGTAAGACTATTTATTTGTATTGCCGGAAATCTATCTACAGTTTAACATCAGTGATTGATATGTCATTATGAGACCATCTGCAACCATTGTAAAGTAAACTATTGTTATATTATCTACATATCATAATTATAAAGCAATTGACGAATAGTGGCAGATTAACTCTTGAAAGTTTATAATACATTAAGACTAATGCTACTTTATATTATATCAAAGTAAATTAGGTATAGTAAAGGAACACAGCAGCTTTAACTATGAAGTCTGAACACTTTATGGCAGCAACAAAGTCCAATAACTAAATAATGGTGTATGTTATAGTAAATAATTGTATTTCAATAAATGTTCTTTGAGCAACAGCTATTGGACAATGTTGTTAAAAAAACTTAACACGATATAATAGATGAGGCAACTGCTTTGCAACAGACAGTCGGCAACTGTTGCTGAAATAACAGGTTGTAATAAACCTTGTGGCATTATCGGCTGGTGGTATAACATCACAACGTGTTGCCACTTAACAGTAACAGTTGCCATCTTTACAAAATGGGATATGTTCACTTCTAATTTCTTCTCAAATTTAATGTCAAATCTAATATAACTCAAAACAACCAAACCTATAAAAAAACTAAACTAACCCAACGTGACAGAAAGACTCAAATTTGTGCATTTTAAACGCATATTTTTATAAACTTTACATAAAATACATGATTGCAATGTTGAATTACCTGTATTGTGAACTGCTGTTGGAACTCGCCAGTCAGGCCTGGGTAGAACCTGACATATATGGATATGCTTGTTTGGGCATTTACTCTACCATAGGAGGGCTGTATAGTGAGCCGGCCGAGTTCCACATCTGCCATGTCCGATGGTACTGCAGCATCTGCGGCAGACGACACTCGGAAGGTGAATGGCAGCTGACTCATGTTGCTGAGCTCTATCACCTCCTCACATACCTCTGTGAATGTCTAAAGAAACAAAATTTGTTCAGTATTTTATTACAATATTCTTTTACTACACACTATTAATCATTAACTACGCTGTTAATTTAATAGAAAAATTAATTTATATATTTCATGGATGAATAATATATTGAATAAAAAAATATCAAGATTTTATTATGACACCTTCCGGTACATTCCGAAGAAGCGAGGATTATCATATGTTGTTGAAAAATGAGTTTTCTCGAAATGTAAAATTGAAAATATTTTAATAGCTTAACTTGGTGCTCAACAACTCTTAATAGTTGTATGTTAATATTATCCTTAAAAATTATATATATATATATATATATATATATATATATATATATATATATATACAGTATATATATATATATATATATATATATATATATATATATATATATATATATATATATATATATATATATATATACTGGGTGTCCCAAAATTACAGGACCAAACTTCACCAAATTGCTTAGGAGGTCAAACTGAACGAAAAATGTTATATAATGTATAGTCCTATCTTGTTTCGTTTACCTTAGATCGGCCATTTTGTTTTTTACATACAAGTAATTTTATTTTCAATACGGGTTTACCGATTTTGTTGAAACTTGGCATAAATATTATGAACATGAACATAAGTTGTAAAAAAAATATTTTTTAAAAATCTTATGTTTATTTTCAAAATGGCGGCCATTAAAAAACGGTTGGTTTTCAAGTTATTTAGGTTTTAATATTTTAAATGGCCGCCATTTTGAAAATAAACATAAGATTTTTAAAAAAATATTTTTTTTACAACTTATGTTCATGTTCATAATATTTATGCCAAGTTTCAACAAAATCGGTTAACCCGTATTGAAAATAAAATTACTTGTATGTAAAAAACAAAATGGCCGATCTAAGGTAAACGAAACAAGATAGGACTATACATTATATAACATTTTTCGTTCAGTTTGACCTCCTGAACAATTTGGTGAAGTTTGGTTCTGTAATTTTGGGACACCCAGTATATATATATGCCATCCTTGAAGTCTTAAAGATTTATTTTGTTATAAGCTTGTCAGTTATATCTAAAAATGTAAACTTAGTTTAGTTGCTATAGGATTGAAATAGATATGTTTTAAAAGTATTTACTTGCATTGTTTCCATGTTATCATACAATTCTCAAAGCTTTAACTGAAACCATTATGAGATTTGAGGATGAAACTTCGAATGACCGTCGCATCTTGAACCATCAGGGTTATTGAAAAATGTGGAATACACATGATAACAATACTGCATGAATGTGAATGGTCTCCATTTTTTCTTTGATACAAGCAACACACACAAACACAAATTCCTGACATATGTAAATAATATTTCTGTAGAGTTTTATTTTTAAAAAAATGGCAGATTTTTTTTTTTAGGAGAAGCCGATCCCCTTTTAAGCCTGATGTGTACAAGCCCATGTTATATTGCATATGATCATAATATAATGATCTCTACTGCAGGATAGTTGATATAAAATTTAGTGTAAAAGCTAATTGACACCATCTTAACCTTTTTCTGGAGTATGGTGGTTTTGTGTTCTACGATTTTGGTCAAAAATGCAACAAAACTTCCAGAATTCTGTAATGAATGTAATTATAATAAGAACCTAAAGATACTGTCTTATAACAGTAATACTGTATTAAACATCTGGTTAAATGGTTTACAATCAGTTTTTAGTACTTATGTGATTTCAATACCTTGAGACTCAGACATAGATCTTCAGAGGAACGTATTTTACAATGTTTTAAACAGTTTATTCAAAATAATTTTAAAGATAATTTGAATTTGGGTTTCTACGTTTGTACTAATTTCCCACATTAAATCTACATAGCCTGCCACCACAGCAAGCTTTAACTCATTCTGATTAATTGGGTAACAGCTCAAACTAAAATTAACTAATTCAGAAACTGACTGATACAGACTGAAACAAATCAACAACAATTTAGTGACATCTACGTGTTACTAAATTTTACTACACCAAAACGTCAACCCTGCCAAACCCTAACAATTTCAAGTTACATATTATAAGATATAAATCTCAGACACTGAATGCTGATCCATTTGGTCAGTCAACATGACAGCAACTCCTTCACTTTGACTGCCCATCTATCCTCCCCCATGTGGCGGTTCCTATCGGCCGTTCTCTGAACCTTGAACCCAACTTGCTTATATATTGTAAAGCAAATCTTGTTTGACTAGATACTACCACAACCTCATTAGGTTGTGCCATTGAACTACAATAATTCACTTTTGATAACATTTTTTATTATCATAGTCCTTGAAGTCTCTGACATGCTTTAGTCCTTCATAAAGATATATTTAACCAATTTTGAGGATCTCAATTTTTCTTGTAATATGAATTTAATACCAGAGACACATGCAGAATTATAATTTTATAAATATAGATTATATTGTGTGAACATCTCTGCAAGATTTTGCCAGCAGGGGTTCATCATCTGACAAGACACGACACTCTGCTCCAAATGTTTTCTCACATTACTCATCCCTGAATAAGTGATCCCAAGCTCAAATAATGTTCACGAGTATGCTTGTAAAATGCTTTCCCTCAAGAGGAGAATTTTAAGTGAAGAATTTATTATGAAACAGCTGTATGATATTGATAAATTCATCCCTGACAGAATAACTAATTAACTAACTAAATTAGTGATAAAACATTCTCAATATTTTGTAAAAAAATGTGTATTAGTTGCAATAATATAACCTTAAATATTAAAATTATAAGTGATTATATTTTTTGAGTGTTAGTATTATAATTTAAGATTGTGGTGTACTTTTATACCTGATGCAAATTAAACAATTATTGAATTAAAAACCAGTACTCAACATTTTCAAAGGAACGATACACAGTTGTGTTTAACCATCTGGTTGATTAGCATACAAATACGAGATACTTCGAAACTCAGCAGAGTTTAGAACACACATTTACTCCTTTAGATTCATTTACAAGATGATTTTGTATGGTTACGCATCCTGTATTTTTAAGGGTTGTGTGTAATCGATTCATTGGGAGGGTAGTATTTGACAATCCTGGCTTGAGCCATTGTCTACCAGCTTGTGGATCAATTGGTATTTTATGACTCAATGAAGTTCTACTTTTGATATAAGCTTATATGCTCTTCCTCAGTTTACTAATAATAAATAAATATTTAATACTCCATTAAAAAATGAAAATAATAAAATAATACTCTGCAACGTACGGTATTTTTAAAAGTTTGGTTTAAATGTTTTATTTATTTAACTTTCAAAGTGATTTAATTGAAAATCATTTATCTTGTGCAAAAATCTACACTAACTTGTTTCAGAATTATTGATCTTTCTGAGCTTTGTTATTTACAAGTAAGACAAGAGCTTTTGAAAGTTAGTTTATATCATTGTCAGTTGACCTTTGTAAATGGTCACAAAACGTAGGCGGAAAAGTGATACCTGAAAAGTGATACCTGATAAAGTGATACCTTTTGAAGATAATTATTTTGTTAAAAATTCTGAACACACTAAAAAGTAAGCACTCACAACACCCACAGAAAAATTCAAACATACAGATGAAGTTTCTTCATATTTTACAACAATGGCAATAATGAAGAAGTTTCTGACAATTTTTGTTTTTGAGGAACATTTTTTTATTTTAAAAAAATACTGACTGTCATGCACTATTCTAAATATGAAAGACTATTTTAATCTCATTAGCAGATCTCTTATTGTGTGGTGAAAAACATGATCGAATACCTCCTAAATGTAAGTAAGGGTCTGTTTCATAGTGTGCAACTACAGCACTGTTCGTACCCGGAAGCCAAAGTTGATGTAAGTGGAGCTGAGAGAGAACACGTGCCTGGAGCTCTGCCCGGACAATTGGATAGTCTCCATGGGGCCGCCCAGCACCGAGCACACAGCAGTCGCCACAATGCCTGTGAATGGTGGTGGCCGGAATGCCACATTCAGGACTTGTGACTGGAATGGCTCCAGCACCCCCTCAGTGGGTGTCAGGTCAAATATCTTTAGACATACATTTAGAATTTTAAATGGAAAAGAATATATAAGAATTAAGTGCACATTTAATATGGTATTTGTGCATGATATTTGGCAATATATGGATTGCTTATATTTGAATTAATAATTTATGTAAAACAATTTCTTAATCCTACACTATAAATGAATAAACATACATATACTAGGGTCGTTTGATAAGTTCATACAGAAATAAAAACTGCTTAAATTTGTTTTAATACACCCTTTTTTTCAACATAGTCTCCTTGTTAGCTTATACACTTCGTCCAACGCTGTTCTAGCTTGTTGATCCCTTCTGAATAATAGGATTTGTCTAAGTCTGCAAAATAGCCATGTTTTTCTACTATCACTTCATCATTTGAATTAAATGTTCTTCCCGCCAGCCATTTCTCATATTACGGAACAAATGATAGTCAGATGGAGCCAAGTTTGGAGAGTAGGGGGGATGTGGAATGATTTGGAACCGGCACAAACTGGTGCATTGCCATGATGGAAAAGGACTTTTTTTGGTACTCAATGATGCACATTTATTGGTAAAGATTATATGGCAAATTTTCATACATTGTCACATTGAAAACACATCATTGTACACTTCAAAATGACAAGAGCAATGCAATCTTCCAGTTCGTCCAGATCTTTAAAAGAAACAATACATTAAATAAATAAAAAATCAATTAAAACAAATCAATTAATTAATTAAAAATTAATTACAACACAGATAAAAGAATTTCCTAAGATCAACAGTAATTGTTTCATTCATAACAGTTGTAGACGTTTTGGTTCCAGCTCAATTTTCATATGATCCAATGACAATGAATAATACTCACCTGTAATGGTTTTAACCCTTTTCTAGACAGTCGATGAAGATTATTCCATGTGCATCCCAAAAGATGGTTGCCATAACCTTCTCGGCCGAAGGAAGTCTCCGCATTTCTTGGTGCAGATAACTCCTTGGCAACCCACTGTTTAGCTTGCTCTTAGATTTATCTCAGGAGTAGTGGTGTATCCATGTTTCATCAACAGCGATGAAACAATGCACATGTCCAAATATTGGTCTAAAATATTATGTACCTGTTCACTCAAGATGCCCACAGCACTATTAATCTCACGCACCTTCACTCTTCTATCATCAATCACCATATCATGGATTTTTTCAATGATTTCTAGAGTTATGACCTCAACAGGGCCTTCCAGAACGTTCAGAACCACTTATAAACAGTTCTTATTGAAGGTGAACATTCACTATAATATTTATCAAGCTTCTGTTAAGTCTCTTGAGGCTCTTTTGCTTTTCATAAAGTAATGTTTTATCAAAACACACAAAATTCTTCTTCGTCCATTTTTGAAAAATCACTTGACTTCCTCAATTCTAACAAATGTCAAACACAAAGAAATAGACCCATCAGGCTTAAACTTGGTGTGCGTTCTTCCAAGAGATTCTACCAAATGAACATAACCTCAATATGAACCAGTGGTGTTATCTCTTGGAATTTGCATGGACTTACCAAACGACTCTCTTTATACGAAATGAAATGAAATGAAATGATTTATTAGCCCAATAGAACATTACAATGTTATAAGGCTCGTCAAGAAATAATAACACTAAATACTAAATAACAATTTAAAAAAATACTAACTACAACACAAGTAACATATAGCTAATACTAGGTGGTATGATATTTCACATCTTAATTATTTTCTGGTGAATTCGGACGAAAATCGTCAAAAGTATAAATTTCAGTTTGAAGCATGTATTCTTTAATAGTTTTTTTGAAAGCCTTTAATGTAGGAATCTCTCTCCATGCTAAAGGTAATTTGTTAAAAAAATGCTGACTATTGTAAGAGAAAGATGTTTTAAAATGGGTTGTTCTGTGTATAGGAACAGGTAGAGAATAACTATTACGTGTTGTGTAGTTATGATGGGAGATAAAGGGATTGGACTGTATTCTTTTATATGTTTGAGTTAAAACTTCCATTATGTAAATACTTCTTACTGTTAAAATTTGAAGATTAAAAAAATGTCCTCTACATGATTGATTAAATTTCAAATTTCCTAGAATTCGGATTGCTCTCTTTTGAGTTTTGAAAACCTGTTCAATAAATGGTGAACTTCCCCAGGAAACAATTCCATATCTCAACACAGATTCGAAATAGCCAAAATAAATAGTTTTTGCTGTTCTTAAGTCAGTCAAGTCTCTAATTTTACGAATAGCATAACATGCTGAATTTAGTTTCCCATTTAACTGACTGATGTGATTTTCCCATCTAAGATTGTCATCTAAAGTAACACCAAGAAATTTACAATTTTTTGTAGAAGTAAGTTTACTTTGGTAAAAAGTTATTTCAAGTTGTTCTCTAAAGTTTCTAATAAAGTGAAAATTAAGTATGGATGTTTTGGAAATATTTAAGGATAGTTTGTTAGCTTTAAGCCAGTTAAAAATCAAACTAATGTTATCATATAATTTTTGAGATAGTTCAGTTTTATTGTCAGATTTAATCAAACTAGTGGTGTCATCAGCAAAGAGAATTAATTTGTCACATAAATTGAACTGCTTGGGTAAGTCGTTTATAAAAATTAAAAATAGTATTGGACCTAAAACTGACCCTTGGGGTACGCCTGCCTCCAAATAGCGGGCAGGAGATAGATATTTATGGACAGAACCAGCACTGTTTTGAACTATCTCTACTACCTGGCTGCGATCCCTCAGAAAGCTGCTAAACCAATACTCGTTTTAACAGACATATCGATCAACACAATCTTAGTTGTTATAAAAAGAAAACTTATTACAGAGGTTTGAGATATTTACATAATTTACCTATAAAGTTTATAGTGGAAATAAACATGTTCAAATAAAAAAAAGAGATAAAGGATTATTTAACTAACTTGTCTCTGTATTCCTTTAAGGAATTTTAAATATAAAAACCAATTAATTAATTTAAAGAAGGATTGAAGATAAATTGTTAAGATGAAAGTATTATATAGTGCATTTAAATAAATCACGCTATTATTTTTAATATACATATTATGGTTTGATTATGACTATGAATGATAGACAATCATACGGAAAAGAAATTTGCACATCCTCTGGCTAACAAAAGAGAAATTGCGTCAGCCTACTATATGACAAGCATCTATGGTGCTCAGCCAAATATCATACATGGACCATCATAGAATTCATTTTTGTCTACATCAGAATGAAGTTGCATGAAAAATTTCAAGTCCTCATATGAAATCTTTCTCGAGATTGCTATTTTCCTGTTGCCATTATGGTTACCCATAAGTCCAATAAAAGATGAATAAATGAATGAATTAGGAACAGAAAAGATACACGTAATAATTATTATTAATCTAAAGGAACAAATTAAAGTAACTAAACAGGTTTCTCATAATAATTTCTTATCTTAAACCCTAAGGAAAGATTGCTCTAAAGAAATGGGTCTACATAGGCAATGTGGCCTATGCGTAGACCTGAGTTGCTCAAATAAATACAATAATTGCAACAATGAGTTTGAACTATTATTGTTTGGTTTAATCGATGAAAGCAGCAACCCCAATTATATGCAGCCAATGCCAATATATATGTCTTGAGTCAATGTGACAGAGTGTGTCCGAAGGGGGGGAGTAGCGGAGAGGTAGCGGTCAAAACCGTCCATAGTTGGTGGCTATCAGTGACTCGGTCTCCTATACATTTAAATTAAAAATTATGTTATTTATGTGTTTTTTTAAAAATTATGTTATTTATGTGTTTTTTTAAATAAAAAATGAAGGCACAGAAAAAATATTAGTATTGTTTAAATTTGAAAAAATATTTTGATACAAAATTTGGAAGAGCAATTAGTAGTTGAGATCGATTTATTCACTGTGAAAGATCGAATTCCAGTACTATTGGAATAGCGGGTATTATGTGAATGTGAAACTGGAGAAAAGAAGTTAATGGAATTTTTGTAAATATAAAATAGGAGATTCTTTATGTAAAGTTGTCTTATGGTAAATATTTCAGTTTCTCTGTATGGAGTGCCAGTAGGGAATCACCAGGGCTTTTTAAATCCTATTTTTAATATAGTTTTTTGAACAACATTGAGTGGTCCAAGTATTGTTTTGTATGCACCACCCCATGCAATTATTCCAAAAGAGAGCAGCAGCGATTGGACATACGCGTAGTACGCCAATCTTACTTCTCGTATGCCTAGAACATCACTCAGCTGATGAAATGCAAATATATATCTATTAGTGTGTAGATATTCACTAATGCTTAGCCAAATCTCATGGAGTGATATGCGCCTACATTTAACTCAATGTTCCTAATATAGAAACGATGCTTCACCACAATTTCAAGTCTTTAAGTCTGTTTGTTGTCAAAATATTAAGCGGACAGACACAGATAGACAGACAGAAATGAAATTTTTTAAGTACCCAGCAACACGTGAAATAAAAGAATAAAATTAAGTTTTATGTAATCTAATTTTGGTATTCAGTCACCAGATGGTTCCGCCAACCTTCAGAAGAATGTTTGATCAGTTACTCAGTCAAGATGACTGGATGAGCTTTACCAGTTTTACAATTCTCCAAAATTAAGGTTACTATAATTTAAAGAAGTACATCTGTAGTGTAAAAAGATTGGTTCAAAATTTCAAGTTATTACACAGGTTAATATTTTCCCATAGACAGCAAATATTTATCTTATAACAGTTTTTAGCACAATATGTTATTACTATTATACTTGTTTCATGAGAGCAATTAATTAGTGCAGTTAAAATTTGGGCTCAAGGTTTCAAAAATTATTATTAATTGACAATCAATGTTAAAAAATGTAGCTTTTCTAAAAAATATATTTTATATTTCTCCTTTATTGAGAATGAATAAACAAATGTATTCCTCAATTGACACAGTACCTCAATATTAGATTTTCTACAAAAAATTATATTATAAACACAACACAATTTATAGTACCTGATTATCAACAAAGAAAGCTACTATCAAGAAAGCTGCTAGAAAGCTAATAAAAAGTCACTTTTTCTTATCTGTTTTCATTAGTTACCAACTTTGTGTGAACTATTCTTGATATCATTATTTGTTATTACAGAATTAGAACCACAAACAAACCAAGGCACAATACAAAATACAATAGTAAGTAAATGCAATCAGTTATACCTCAGAGACTACAGGCACTGGTGAAATTTCTTTCGGGAGAATATTGAATTCTGGTGTTGGATGTTCTGGTTTGTAGTAGCACTGAATCAAAGGAAATAAAATTTTGTGCATTTCATCATTTTCGTCTTTTTCATCTGGAAACTCATCCATTTCATCCTCATGACCCTACAAAAAGAATCAGTCATTAATAATTATTTTACATCAATAATTTAAATAATTTAGCATTCATTCTTTACACTACAATAACAAATCTTAGTTAGTTCTTAGTTTTCTGATACCCACGAGTCAGATTTAACTAACATCACGAGACTAGTGAGTGAGGGAAATGGAAAACACAAATACAGGTAACAATATGATGAATACTTAATTATAAACCAAACTGTCATTGGGGTCTAAGGAATAGGCTGACCTTAGTTCAGGTGATCTCCAATGATCTCCACTCATGACCAATGGGGGATTCGAATCCAACCAATGGTTGGGCTCGGGCAAATGCTAGTTAAGCGTCTTGCTTGAGGTGGCCCTGCTGTTAACAAAACTCCAGGATCAAGGCTAGTGCCCCGATTGTGCACTCTGCAGTTGCCCTCGGCGCCGCTCAGTAGTTGTGCCAGGTCGGGCATGACCAGTCTCGACTGGTCTGTCCGGAATCGTCTTCACAGAGTCGGTATCCTTCGGGAGAATGCGCTCTGTAGAGTGTGTGACGAGCAGGAGGAAACTGTTGAGCATCACCTCTTTGACTGCCCTGCAATAGCAAGGGAGTGGTATGCCATCTTTGGTAGTTTAGAGAAGGCTGATGAATTTCTCCAGGAGGACCTGATCGATTGTTTCCAGCGGTTTGTAGAACTGCCGATACCTTAGATTAGTTGGCCTCATGATGTGCTTCCGGAGTGAGCAAAAGGACCTTAAGGACTGCAGATATTTGCATGATCTGCAGCTTTACAAACTCTGAAAGAGTATTTCAATATCTGTATAGACCACTCAATCCAGTGTGACAACCAAAGTTTTCACTTTTTCACATTGCCAGACTACCATACGGTTGTTCTGTAAATTGATTTCACCAAGAGAGTGAACAATAGTGAGGGAGACATGTAAAAAATTGTTGAGCTTAAGGCCATTGCACATTGATCATTGAGTCACATTGTGTAAATCATATTTGATATATTAACAGCTTATATAAACTTAACATGTCTGCCAAATTTTACAAGTTTCAATTAATTTATTCTCTTTGTTTCGCTATGACATCAGTTTTAAGATGCTGGTGATCTTAAATTCACACCGAAAATCAAAAATGTTCAAGCTTTAACTTGGATGTCATTTTGCTGTCATATTCTATAGTTTTGCACCCATTCTTCATGCACTTGAATTAGAGACAATGTTTGGGTTATTCCAAGGACTACGCGCTTAGTGTAGTAACAATTTGATTTGACTTGATCACCTAATATGCTAAAGACTTGACAGCAATCTTGAAAATGGCTGTAGTTGAGAGCCAAATATACATAGAGACTGTATTAAATTCACTGCACCGTTACCTATGGCATCGTTCTATGGAAATACCTTGTTCAGTGAATACACAGTGTACAATAATGTGCAATAGTGTGCCAATCAAAATGCAGTTTTATTGTGATTCTCACAATTAATCACATAACATTATTAAATTTATGTAGATAATACTTGTAAGTAATAATAAGTACCTTATCAAACATTGCAGGATCAACAGGGACCGGTTCAACATAGATCAGAGGCAGTGACCTTGTAATCAATTCTTTGTACTTCATCATTGGGAGTAAACGATTTTCACATAAAGGATCTAACTTTAAATGTTCAGACAGCTCAACACCAATTATTTCTTCAATTTTCTGAAATGAAATAATTATTTTATAAACATTTAAATAATTGAAATGCCAACAATTTCATGTCATAGGAAATAGTATCAAGTAAGGGATAAAATATAGTTAGGAAAGCCTTTTCAAACAACTAAATTACACCACAGATTTAAAGAATTTGTTAAAATTAAAAAGTACAAAGGACAGTTTGAGATTTTAATAACAAAATTATGTGTTTTAATGATTTCATAATGCTATTTAAAATGCCTCAAAAGTGACTCTCAGAAAATTTTCCAATCTAAAAAACTAAATATTGCTACCGTAAGGGCATAATTATTCGAAGTTGATGGAACCAAATTTCATAATGTACTTTTGATAACCCAGATCTTCAGATCAGAGTAATTGATGCGCTCTGGACAATTGCATTTCTAATGTACCTCTTTCTCAAAGTATGTGACGGCCACAGAGTCTAGATCCCAGGTGAAGCTGTAAGTGACTGGGAGAGGTGTTGGGTTGACCATGAGTATCTCTCTGTGATCCTGAAAGTCCAGTGGAATGCAGCCAAAGTCCACTGACGGATGAGAGAACTGCAAGTTGGGAAAATTCAGCTTTCCCTTCAAATTTACCTTGTCCTGCACATGTAATTTACAAATGGTCATTTCACAAGATTACATAAATGATATTTTTCAAGAACAGGTAGACTACTTTAAACCCTTTTTTATGGGAATATCACTAAATACGAGTAGGAAATAAGACAATACAGCCCAATATGGAAATGATAAGAGTATCTATTGTAGAATTTTGTAGTAAAATATTCTAGATTTTCATCAGAAAAACCTTTACTAACTGTTATATTTGATAAACATTAAAACATTTAATCAAGACATATTCAAATAATAAAACTATTATTAACACTTTTACTTGCCTTAAAACTCTTCAAATAATGTACATATCTTGTGTAACAGAACAACATCGGTCAAATTCAAATTCAAATGGTTTGCACCAGGATCGGTACACGGAAATTGACATGAATCATAAACAGCTGATAAAGCAAAAACAGATGTAATGTTTTCATCCTATTTAAACATATTGGTCTAGGTTGGAGGCTGAAGAGCTAACGACCTCAGTTGATTTCCAGTATGTGAGCCCCATTTTGTAACCCCAATGGTTGTTGTGGAGATCTCGGCCTTCTCTCTTACTTGTAGAATGTAGACCCTGATTTTTAATTATTTTAATTTATAATTTTTATCTACTATTTATACTTAGTTTGTATGTGTTATGTTTATTTATTAAGTTTTAGTTATGAATTTTAATTAATTATTTATTTATACTTTTATAGAAATTATTAAGGAATCAATAACATTGGTTTTAAAGAACATTTTAATGATCCCGTGTTCCAGTTGTCTTAACGTCACAGGTGAATTGAACGACGACATGTAATGTTGTTCAATATTTTCATGTCAACCTTAATTGAAAATTTATTTTACTATTCACACAATTAAATTAAATAAACTACATAACCCAAACTTCTATATATGGTGTGCAACAGGTGTGGCAGTTTTCTACAATAAATTTGAACCAACAATAATTTGATCAACCTTATATGGTACCACCAACGTGGGGGAAATTAGCAACACAATAAAGACAGAACTACAACATATGCTGCAACCAATGTGGGGATAAAGGTACACATCCGTTCAACACTACTTAACCCTCCATCGGGCGCTTAAAATTAGAAACACCATCAGGCGCTCACGGAGGTTTCCTCCAGGTTGGCGAATAATGGATATCATAGTCGTTTAAACTGTTTTTATTTGTTTAAATATTCATACTGATTTAATTACAATGTAATATATTCATTTTTAGAAATATAATAAAAATTACACTTTTATGTAATGAATTTTCGAAATAAGAAATTCAAAATCTTAAAAAATGTTATTGTATAGTAACAACATGATTAATTTTAAGGAATAATGCAATTAATTGTAAAAATGTTTAACCTACTTTAAATATGTATGGAAATTAACTTAGTTTTTAACTTCTTACAAAACAACTTACTTCAACTCTTGAGATATTATACAATTGTAATGTCAATTATTGCTCTGAAATAAAAATTTATTCTTTACTAAAAATTTTTTTACACACTGCACAAAATTTCAAAAAATTTTCCTTCTGGTTCTTATAACGGCAATGTTCACTCCATAATCATTACTAAAATGTTCCCTAGCACACTGGTATTGTACTGACAAGTCTCTCGTCTTCATTCTCCATTTCAAAAAATTCAAATAAAATATATGGTATAATTTAAAAAGAAACCATCACAGGTCACACATTTAGGCGCACACGGATTATTACAACATAAAAACTAAACACAATAAGGCGCTCACGGAGATTTCGTCCAAGCACTACAAACACACCATCGGGCGCTCACGGAGGAATCGTCCAGTCACGCACGGAAGTAGACCTCATACTGACACATTTTGATAAATAAAAGCGGGAGGGTATTGTTTCGTTTCCCCGAAAGATGCTCGTGAAGTACACTGCGGGAAACGACTGCCGACATCAGAAAAGTAGTACTATTTTTAATAATAAAACATACACGGAGGAAAACTCCGTTTAGCGCCCGATGGAGGGTTAAATGCAGATCCATAACACTTGGTTTTTATACCCATATGTTGATTACCCCAAAAAAAATTATACTTGAGTTTTTTCCACATGAGCAAGAAAATTTGCCTTGGCTTGTATGCCTGAATGACAATAATACTGAAGAGTTAGGGGACACATAAAAAATAAAGTATCAAAGCAGAGTTTCCTGGTGCATATGTGAAATAATGTCCATGAACAAAATTAAATCAAGAAAAACATTACAGTATAAATTTACCAATAGTTTAATTTAAGTCTGCCCACATAAAATATTTTAAATAATTACATCTTATCAATACAGGATATTATTACCATGCCATTCCATACATTGATAAGAAGTTGTAAAGGTTAAAAATCTATCACGCTTTCTGCAATAGTTATTAATATTAACCCTAAAGTTTCACAGAAATGCTCTCATACTTTAAGTACTTAAAACAGTGTAACCCACCAAGGTTTGATTGAATAGAGACATACTCTTCTGTCATTTAATTTAGGGATTAAGACATGGCACATATTTTGTGCATGACTATGACAGGATTACACAGGTAGAGAACACATTGATCATCAAGCATCTAGAAAAAAGATTAGTGGCTGTGATGAACCTGAAAGTCTTTAGAATGGTTTCTGTTTTGATCTATGAAGTCTTCAGCTCACACCAGAAAATCTTTAAAATAAAATTCAATTTGGTAAAACTTAGTGATAAATCGTTCCGAACTATTTCGATTTAGGACTCTGGAAAATCTTGGTTTAGAGCTACTATGCAACCAGGTTTTCACGGATTGTAAGTTCAATAGTAGTCCAAAAAAACCTCCTTAAAAGTTCTATAGTTCGTCATATCATTGCAAGCCTGGGTTGTGGCAAATAAACTGTTGTTTAATGCACTTATGCCTGAGATATATTGCCTTAACACATTTTTTTGTATCTAAAATTATGTTGTTTTGCTATTTTTTTTATAGAGACAGGTTTTGGAGTTTAGATATATACCTTTATATTTGCAAACTAGTTATTCTTAGTGTCTTTATTTTAGTTTTTGTTCTCTTCAGCTATTGTAGCCAAAACATTTTTTTGGTTTTAATTGGCTTTGTTTAAATTCAAACAAAGCCAATCGTCATTTTGTGTGTTGGATATTTCCAAGGTACAAAAACACTAGAAATAAAACCATAAAATACTCCAGGGCGGGTAACATGCAACAGCAACACTGTGGTAGCATTCTGCACTATGTGACTACAGTGACCTCACCAAGGTGCAAACACTCATTACAGAGGGCCAAGGAAGTGCTGACATCTAGAAGAAAACACCAGAATTAATTGCATGACACACGGTTGTCAAAGAAACGCTTCTTGTGCGATATTACGGTAAACAAGAGAATAAAACAGGAACAATATAGCAATGTCTAATATTACATCAGAAACATACTTTTACACATTTGCTTTGAACGTAATATTACGTCAAAGAAGAGTGTAACTATCATGGGTAGAGAATATTAGTATCATGCAATAACAATAGTATTAAAATTATTAATTGGGAATTCTTTACATTATTAATAAATATTAAATCTAAACGGCTAGGCTTGCAATGATATGCCTTGTACTATAATAATATCATCTGATTCTGTAGTTTTGTTTTACTTAACCTTATAAAGATTTCTGGGTATAAATTTTGTACTTGGCTCCACTATTGATCAACAACTGGATTTTAGTATTTTTATGGCAGCCAAATCAGTTTTTGGCCAATAAAAACCAATATTGGTCAAAATGTTTTGCTTACTAGGCAGAAATTGATCCGCTGGAGGAGGGCTTTATTAAACCTTTGGGCACCAGCACCTGAAAGGCTGGTACTAACCGCCAAGTATCTGAGTAAAATAAATAAAAAACAAACAGCTGTGAAAGTAAAGTAAAGTAAAGTAAAGAATGTCTTATTTTACCAGGCGAAGTTAGGGCTAAGAAGCCCTCTCTAACACTTAACCTGGGGACCAACGGCTTAAAGGTGACTTCCGAACCACCACCAATGGCCGGGCAGGCGGGCCGCTTGCAAGGACAGGATCGCTCAGCGGTCACCTGTCCAAACAGCAGCCACGCTCGGCGTTGCTTGATCTGGTTATCTTGCGATAACCGCCGTACCCACTACACCTGAACTAACGACACTACAGCTGTGTCTAGGTCATTAGTGATACCAACTTTAAAATTGATAAAGGTAGTAGTCCTTATTTACTACAAACTACACAAAATTATAAATAAAGATAAAAATATTTTTTTCCAAGTCGTTGATAATCGGATGTTGACAGCTTTAACCTGAACCTCGACGCTCCCCCTTCCAAAGGGTTAAATACAACAGATCAAGTACTGATGTTCTTAGCTGACTTAGGGTTTTAATCTACAAAATGTGTAATATATTGTTGAGTATCACCCTCTGTGGATGCTCCTTATAACTGATTTGCAAGGCACTGTGGTAAGTGGTGGACTGTAGACTACACTGTACAGGAGGCCAAAATCCGACTGCCACTTCTCTCTCAGTGTAAGGGTTCAGGCTCAGAATGTTTTCTGTAGATCTGGAAGTTTCGCTTTCCGAAATCAAAAATGGATGTGCCAGCTCTAATACCACTGTGACTGGTAAGTTGGAAATATTTTTTAAGGCCATTGTTCCTGATAAAACAGAATTTATATCAGTATAGTGTAAAAAAACCATCAACTGATTATGTGTCTTTAATGTTGTGGAACAACTGTGTAAGCTTTGGGAATCATATTACCACTTAACCATGCACATAGTAATGACGTAACTAGAACTTGCTTTTGGGAGGAGATGAATTTGGTTGTAAAGCACACCACACCAAAGAGGTATGGAATCACCTCCTTGAATATATCTGAAGAAATATACAGTTAATAAAATTATATAGGTAATTTAAAGTAAAATATTTACTGCTATACTTCAAATAAGTTAAATTGATTGAACATATATTTTTTTTTTAATTTTTGAGCATTTTGAGGAGGTTCTATTCGCCTCATCCCCTCCTTTAGTTATAGCACTGGTAAACAAAATCATGTATTTTGGATATTGTCCATATTATTATTCATTACAATAAAATACACAATTTATTATTTATTACTTGTCATAAAATACTCCTTTGCTTTTACACCTAATAAATTGTGTAGAAAATTGTTTCTTATTTACTTAACATTTTCTAGTAATATGTTTAAAAAAATGAAAAATACGTTGTTAAGATAATAAACTGCCCTTATAAACTTGTTATATTTTTCAATAAGTATCCATGGACAAATAAATATTCAAAACACATTACAGCTTCATAGTGTTTTCATTTACAATGTTATTAACACTATATTAAAATAATTTAATATTCTCATTTTGAGAGAAAAACATAAATATTTTATTTGAACCTATAATAACTACAAGCAATTGTGTTACTCACATCATTGTAGTTTTCACATTTTCAGTTAGATTGTGTAGCAATGAATTCTTTTTATTCTAGGAAATATATTTTATTAACTAGAATCCAGAAGATTATGTTTTTACAAAATCAAAACCTTCAGGACACATAGTGACAAATAAATAAGCAGTCATGTTTTACTAGTAAAATTATATATAATTAGAGTGAATTAGAGTTTATAAGAAAAAGGATCTTGGCAATAAGTCAAAGTCAAACCATCTTTATTTACTTTAGTTACATCATAGCATTGAAATAGTGTCAATATAAATAGCTCAATAATGCAGTAAGAAATGTTTACATATTTAATTTAAATTCTGTTGTTTACTCACTTGTTTGAATGAGAATATATAATTTTATCAGAAATCGTATCTGAGATTTTTGGCAATAAAGATATTGTGCCATTCTTAATAATATTCAGTTTACAAATTACACAATACGTAAAAAAAGATACATGATAAAATTAGAACGCATCATTATAAAACACATTATTTCATTACTATTCACTACTGATTTTTAATATGTAAATGAATAATAGCATATAAATTTACTTTATTGATGATTATGTTTATTAAAACGTTAATATAGTAAACATGAAGCTTTGTCTATAAAATATTCTTTTACTTTATTTATAAAATATTATTTGTTAATCTTCTTGTTTGATTAATAATGGACAAAGTTTATACATTTTGGACCCATACATGTAATATGTGTAATTTTTTATTTAAAAGTCCAGTCTGTTTCTTGGGATGGTCTGTTTCCTCTATTCTGAGTATCACAAGAGTAAATCATTATTTCTGGGGTATCATTATATTATGAAAGTTTAGTATTCATATTTTTTGTCTGAGATTTAATATTTAGTACTCCTTATGCTGTCCATAATATAACTGCCATAAGTACAGTGTTTCGAGTTTTCAACTATTTAAAATGGTTCCTCACTGAATCATTTCTTCTCTTACTTAACACTCTTGTAATGAATTTTTTCTGTATTTTGAGGATTTGCCGTTATTGAATTTACTTATTCAGCAATAAAAACATATACTATAATAGTAGAACACTTAAATCCAACCCTCAGTGCCAAACTCCACCCTCTCACCAACCCCTTGATGCCCAGGACATCTTTACAAGATGTTGATGCCTTCACAAGGTTTTATATAATTGGATGTGATACAAGGCCCATATCAATGGACGTGTTATAGTACGAGACATATCAATGCAAGCCTGCGTTGTGGTGCGGTGTTGCCAACTGTAAGGGAAGAATAATAGCTGACCACAGCGACTCAGTGTTATGGGAAAGCAGACTGAATTCAACAATCGAACAAAACATTTTAAATCAAATAAAACATGCAGAATAATTGAACGCTGAAGAACAAAACAAATGTAAACAACCAGAACAAGGGGAGACATCATCGTGTCGGCTAATACTGAGAGTGAATTGGTTGACAGTGTGGTAACTGCCCAAACATCCAGGCTTGCATTGATGTGTCTCATATTTTGGTGCAGGGAAACATCAATTCCTATACATTCTAGCCTCAAAATATCCTCAAATTTTGATTCCCAAATAAATGAACTACATTACCACCACGTCAACAGTTTCAGTCAAAACTGGAACTTTAACACATATATGTTTCAAATTCTAAAACACTTCAGGCAAAAATGTCTCAATTAAAAATTAACTGATATAACTAAAGGCTCACAAAATATTTAAATAACACTCACTCGTGTCTGTTTGACCTTGGCTACTATGGGGACCGATGTTGATTTCAAATTCCAAGGACCTCTCGGACAATTCTATCATCGGCATTATGAAGTTAGCTTTTATTTGAATACTGCCAAGGTTTTGTTTGATGCCTCTTTTGTTAATTATTGCCCAGCATACAAAAGATTCTGACACCTCAAATTCTCTGAAAAATTCCCAAATAACTGCAGTTAAATTATAAAAAAATAAAGGCGTTATATAGGATGAAATAAAATATTTATCACATTTAGCATATAGTACAGAAACAGTCATAGCCATCATTAATCACTCATTTATTTACAACATGTACATTTATTTAACATTTATTTTGGACATGTCAACTCCACCTTCCTTGATGACTTATATAAACTAATAGGCTACTCAAGTAAAGTAACTATTACATACAGCACATATATAAAATATGAATGAGATCTGATTTTTCCCCTCCCACAGCGCAAAATAAAATTATCAATATTGTTATAAACATAAAAAATATTTATATAAATAATAAAGTACAAATCTGTCACTCCAATTAAGTCGTAACAACTTGTTATAGATGAAATGTGTATATGGGTCAATTTATATCTATTTTGAGTTGTTGAAAATGTAATCAAGAGCAAATTTAAAGAGGGTCTATTTCTTATGTTGTAAAATAGAACTACATATTTGAATTAATCAGCAAACAACGTTCAACTATATTTTGAATTAACAAAACAATTATTATAGCTATGTAAATGATTTAGTTAGTAATACAAGAACTTTCAGGATATAAAAACTGTAGTATGATTCAAAATCATACTGATTTTGCTCAAATAACAGGAGAAAACTTCTGAACCTAAACACTAATTCACAATGATGTTATAAAATCATACATATTACAGTAGTTATCATAATTATACTGATTGCCTTATTTTAACTAATAAATAATGCATTTTATAAGATATAAATTATCATATTTTTATCACTTTTATACCATATGTTATGTCATTGGAATTTAACTTAGCCATCAATGTGAAATATTATTTAGGTTATCAGATGTCTTCCAACTAATTTCATTGTTTGTAGCGATTAAAACAGAAGGAAGTTTAGAGCAAATTAGAGTAGCTCTTATCAGATTCAACTTTAGGGGTAAATTACAGTATGGTACACCGAAAAAAACCATACTGTTTCTACCCACCAAAAAAACTACCCACCAATTTCTTGCATCTGAAATGTTGTTTAAGGTTATAAAGAAGGCCTTCTCAGATTAGCCTTTCCTGATGCCAGGTTATAATATTGTATAACCTTCACATCCCATGGCTAATCACTCTTATTTTGATTGGCAACAATTATAATCATCAATATTATTTGAAGCATTCATTAATAATAAAGTAACAACTATAAAAAAGTAGTGCATTCATGAAAGTCTTTATTTGATTGAGTGGGTGATATGATTTGACACATGTAGTTAGATCAAATTATTATCAGTATTATTAATAATCAAATCTCATATAATTAATTTATTGAAAGTTTCAAAAACCTTTATAATCAAAGAAACTGATTTTACCTGTTGCTTTGACCTTCCAATATTATCTCTGTACTTTGGCCACCTTCCAGATCGAATTTGTAAGGTACGAACCTGAACAAACTCCTGCAAACAAATATGTATTCATTGTGTAAGATAAATATAAACACAATGAATTAGTATTTGTGACTGTAATGTGTATTGTATACATTACTATATTAACTTTGTATATTAAAATTTAATAAGGTATATGAAGGTGATGAAAGCATTTTATACGAATGCATTTTACATAAATTATAATAATCTATGTGTTGCTTTATACTTCAACAAAACTATCGCTATAATTTTACAAGGTATTAAATTTGAATCCACTGATAAAGAAGGACTTTTTAATTTCAGTTGATATTGCAATATGTTTTTAATTACAAAAAAATTTAATTTGTTCTTAATGCTATTCATTTTATTAAAAATTATAGCACAATTAAAAAATGAATCATATGAATTAATGAGCAATGAAAACATGTGATTGAAAACCTTTGCCATTGGCTAGGAATAACACTGATTAAAAAAAATGCGTTCTGGTGTAAAAAGAAAATCCCCCAATAACATTCTATTAACTGATAGAGTAAAGCACAAAGTTCCATGGAACAGTATTTTTTTCATTTGCAAATATTTAAAAGTAAATAATACTTTCAAATATGTTACTCTTTTGTGAATGAACATACACATAGAATAATTATTTCTTGATAATGCTCATATTACAAACATTGTATATAATAATGATTAATGAAAATGTGAAATGTCTTCTTCATTAGTACAAGTTACATGAATCTAAGTTCTATTAATAAATGCTGTTAAAATAAAAACACAAAGAGGTAAACTTACAGTACAGGAACAGATCCAGATCTAATACTCAGTCTGTCGGGAATGAAATGTATCATGTGATGTCTGGTTCCTGGATTATGAAGTTTTATAGTGAACTGATACAGTCTTCGGCTGAAAATATAAAGAAATACACACCCACACATACAATGAAAAGTACTCTTTAACGTTTTACTCTTTTCAGAGTCCTTCTTTAATGCATGAGGCATTGAAACATTTTTATCCTGCAACTAAATAAGTTAGTCCATTTATAACTTCAACTTAAATGCTCTCCTTACCTCAGATCATACAGTTTTTGTTTGTTTACAGTACTAAACAAATTAACATAATCACTACCAAAGTTAACAATAGTATTGTGTGTGGTGTGTGTGTGTGGCAACATTAAACGACTGTCACTTGCTAGTCGATGTGTTACGTTTCTGTCACAGTAGACTTCTTTCATATGTGAACTGATCAAACTGAAAATTAACTAAGCACTATCTGTAATTTAGAAAGATTCATGTGAATGAATACTCGCTTGTGGGCCATCCCTTAACCTGTTGACGAGTGCAGCAAAACATACCCAAATGAGTGCGCACGGCATTTGCCGTTTGGTTCCGTATGAGGAGGCACGGCATTTTCCGTTGCAGACTAATGACTGTCAATTCGTTCTCACTGACTTACTGTGACGTCTAGCAAAGATTTTTGGAACTTTTCAGTTGTTCCTAATAGTGTCTCTGTACAGTGTTGCTAGTCCTGTATTGTGATGCCACCTGGTGATAACTTAAAACACTATTTTACGGAGGCGGGACACAAGACCCGCTACGCCTCCAAGGTCATCATTTTATAAGGCCACTCCCCCAGAATAACCCAAAGAAGCGAAAATTACTCAGGCAGTGCTATGTCTGCATGCAAACACACTACTCGAACTGGACAAAGAAGAAAAGAAACCAGCTATGAATTTTCAACATGTGAGGTCGCCCTTTGTATATATCCTTGTTTTGAGCAGTATCACATATTAGCAAAGTTTTAAAACGAGGATATTGCTTTTAACAATCTACAATGTATTTTTATATACATTTAAACTATAATAAACAAGTTTATTAACATTTAAAAGTTTTTTTGTTTTACTCCCTAACAGTCTGTCACTGGTCAATGAGTCACTCAGTATGGACCGTCATAGGGGCACGGCAAATGCCGTGCGCACTCGTCAACAGGTTAATTAAGTACGTTAAAATCGGATTTTTCAGACCCCCCTAGCCCTCTTGTAACTGACTTGTAACACTAAACCCCCTAAATAATTACGTAACACTGCCACCAACACCTCCCTCTTTAACGTATATTATGCTAAAAATTGTAAATATGATAAAGAAAATGTTTAACTCAAAAGTAAATCGTGATTCATTAATATAAAACTAGCATTCCAAAACTGCAGAACGTAATTTTAAACTGTTTGCTGTTTCTTTGTAGTACTTATGTACTATTTTGTAATTTAGAATCAACGATTGAAACAGTTTTTCCCTGCCTACCTTTTTAGGCATTTTCACTAAAATCTACATTAAACCAATAACACAGTAAGACAATCACTACCATCTCTCAGCACAACATCACTGTATACTGTTACATAAACTGTAATGCATTGCAATGTACTTGACTGGTAGATTGTTCGCTTGTTGCACCAGTGGCTCCTACGAGGGTCGTCCAGAAAGTAAAGAACGTTTTGTTATAAGTCAATAAAAACAAAAGATAAGAGCATGAAAATTTATTTATAAATACTTATAAACTTACTCTATTTTTCTACAAAATCGCCGGAACTGTCAAGGCACTTGTTGTAGCGTGGCACCAGTTTTTCTATACCGACGTTATACTGTTCTGCCGCCAAGGAATGAAGCCACATTTTTACTCCTTCTTTGAGGTCTTCGTCACCCAAAAAGTTTTTTCCGCCTAAAAACACTTTCAACTTTGGAAACAAGTGATAGTCACTCGGAGCCAGATCTGGACTATACGGAGGGTGTCCGAAGATTTGCCATTTGAAAGAATTGAGTTCTGCTTTGGTTCGTGCACTGCAATGAGGCCGAGCATTGTCGTGGATCAGCACCACTTTCGACGACAGCATTCCGCGTCGTTTGTTCTGAATAGCGCGGCGAAGCCGATGCAAGGTCTCGGTGTAGGCCTCTGAGTTGATTGTTTCGCCTCTCGGCATGAACTCCACATGGATTAGGCCTTTTCGGTCCCAAAAAACTGTTGCCATCAATTTCCTGGTGTTCAAATTTGGTTTTTCTTTCCTGTTTTTTGTTGGTGAATTCGAGTGATGCCATTCCATTGACTGGAGCTTTGTCACCGTAAACTGCCTTAATTTGCCTATAAATTTCAATAGGTCGAACATTCTGTGCATTCAGAAACCGTATCACACTACGCAGTTCACACTTGGCGGGATTTTCAATTAACGCCGCCATTTTAAACTTTCACAGGAGACGCAAACGTGACCTCACGGTACCGCTACTCAGCTCACACTGAGGCAGAAGGTGTGGCTAACGAACAAGCTATCTACCGCGGTGGTGGGTGAACTGCGCCGCCCGTGATGCGCAATCGTTCTTTACTTTCTGGACGACCCTCGTAACATAAAGGACCGCTGAGTGAATTTAAAATAAAGCAAATGTTTACCCGCAATATTTCACAAAGTTTTATCTTCTTCAAACAATTCAGACATCTTTCTGTTTGCTTTTATCGAGGGGGAAACATAATGTTAACTTTAAAATCTTCGAGGAGATCCAGGCATATTTTGAGAATGTATTCAAGCAATTAATGACTGAGGTTTAATAGTACTTCATGTACCTCTGTGTCGAACTCCCAACTCTCCCCTGTAACGGTGCGTAACGCTGCTGAAAAGCCCCCCCCCCCCCCCTCACCATCTGGAGCAGTATGTAATGTAGACACAGCCTCTTGAGTTTATCACCTGGTTTCGAGATGGTAAAAAATGAAGAAAAGGAATAAAGACGGATCACATAATATTTACCTGAACAAATACCCGAGGTCTATCTCAGGGAAAATTTTGGGCTCCGTTAGGATTCCGCAGCCTGATGCAGAGGCAAAGAGGCCGATGTTGATCACTCGACTATGCTCCACGTGTACCAGCAGAGAGGCTGACACTGTGCTAGGGTCAAGCACCGTCACCGTCACACTGATTGTCTTAGTCTCTCCGGCATGCAGATGGCCTGTGCTTGGCATCACACTCCACTTGGCCTGGTGCTTTCCCTCCTGAACAGTGTTTAAATTTCCTGTCTCACCTCTGTCTTAATTTTAAAGTTTGGTTTGGAGAATTAAGATCACTTGGTTGCTTTGTTCCATAAAAATGTACTTGTATGCACGGATACAAAATGCATGACATATCTTTAGTACAGTACAAAATAATTTATACAGATTAATTAGGACCAGAAATGATGTGGATAAATGAATATCCAGATAAACAGGTAGTAGAGTAAAAACACAATAGATTGTAGATAGTAAGGAATTTATTTATTACAAATATAACAGTAAAAGAAAGCAATTTATTATTTTCGTTGTAGAAATATCAATTCTTATACAAAAATAAATGTATTTACTTTAATGCACACTTTTAGTTACCTAGTAAAAAATTTCAATTATTAAAATAAAATTTTCAGGAAATGTTCATCAAAGTTTATAAAATGAAGGTTACATTTAAAATTTGACAGCATTGAGGAATATTCTCACTTTAAACTGGAACCTTTTTGCAATGAAAATAAATACATCATTTAAAAACTCATATGTTATCATTTTGGAGTATCCTTAAAAAAATGGAAAAATTAGAATTTCAAGACCACGGTTATAAATGCAAGGAAATGGAATGCTTGTATATATTCCCATGGTACATGTGCACATATCAAACAATAACTTCATCTAGTAACATTTGCTAAAAACACTGAGTCATCTGCTACTCTTTCCTTTATTTTCTGTCACTTTATAGAAGTTCTGCCAACCACAGGACAAGAAATTCAGTGGATTTCTAAGATTAACAATTTTAGGATCTTTTCAACTCTACATCGTATACAAATTTTCTCAGAGTACTTGAACCAATCAACCATAAATGAAAATGCCTCATTCCCAAAAGAGATATCACATCAAAGATCACCTTGTGTGACAGAACAGTTATAAGTTGCATCAGAGTTTCTAGCAATAACATGTACCAGTGTTTCAGAGATAGCAATTTGAACCAAACCATTCTGGGTGTATAATATTTACAACTATGTTTTATTTAGCATAAGATACTAACTTCATTGTTTGGAATAATTTAGTTTATATTTGTGTTTTCTAACTAAATAATCTCAAACTAACTCAATATGCTGGATTGAGTTGCACTATGGACCAAGTGTAAAATCAGGTGATTGCTCCACATTGGCAGAGACACCTAAATCACGTGATCACCTGATTGGTTGGTATAGCGTTCCCTGTATGCTGCCCAGCAGCAGTTATTCATGATGTGACCTAGGACAAGGGTCTTTCATTCTCTCTTTATATCTCAGGGTAGTGGTTTCCAGTAGTTTGAAATGTAAGCTCGTCTGGCTGTCGCTCTTTATCTCAGCATGTGGTGGATTTCTCAATAGTTTCACATATCATGTGATTACACAATGAAAGTAACAAGATAAGAGGCATCTCGAAAGTCCCTCTTAAAAAATTCATTAGATTTTGTGGACTTTCATTTGGCCCTGGACAGATGTGGGTTCCTTTTTATCCACTTGTTTTCCCCCGATGCCAGTGACTGTTGTAAAGTGTCTGTAATGTTGGCTGTGTCTCCAAATGCCTGTCTGCCGATGGACACCAAGTCGACCATGTGAAGGCCTCTATGGAGGATGTGACATCCAAGAATGTAGCCAGGAAAAAATTTGTGGGGGGTTCAGACAACTGATATTTTCCTGTAGTGGTCAGAGAGTAAGGCCCCGTTTTGTTCTGTAAAAAGTTCTTAACCCGTTTCTTTGGTGAGAATGATCTTTAAGCAGTTACATGTAATTAAAGCTGAATTATTAAAATAATAACATTCGTTTACTAAAAAAGTAATTTAAAACATTACAAATTTGGGGAGGGCCCGGACCCCTTGGATCCCCTCGCTGGCTACTTCTTTGGCAATGTCCATATCTTGCTGTGTGGGTGTGAGTGGAAAAAACCCATGTCAGTGAGTGGCATCGTTCCTTACAAAACCTTACCCACTCAATATCAGTTTCTTTTATTTTAATTATCTAGTATCAAATGATTCAATGGGAATTTGAGTAATCCACTCTTTACCTCCCAAAGAAAAGTTTTCTTTGCTTCTCCATGTTTTTTATTTATTTTTTATTATTATATATATATGCTTTTATATATCTTTCTGAGTATTTCAAGTTGTCCAATTACTATTATACACAAGGAATAAAAACACCTTGCTCTAATTATTATAAAATGCATGTCATAACATTAAAAAACATTAATATGACACAACATTTTATATTTTTTGCAAACTCTATTAAGGTATATTTTTATTATAATTTTATATTTTAAAAGTCCGTTTCCACTTTATGAAATAATTTTGTAAAAAAGAATCTATATTCTTATTTTCATATAAAATCCTTTTTTTACTGTGTGTTAATATTATCTATGGTGTCAACATCAAGACCTCAAGATCTACAACAACTGCCCATTTATAAAACTACTAGCTATTCCTATAAGCATAAACATAAACTATCGTTTAATTTTGTTATCACTTGAATTTTATATTCCATACCAGGATAGGGAAGCAAATCAAAGAACAACTTCACATAAAGTATGTATGAACAACTTCGCTTTGTTATGTGTAGAAAACTCAGTTGCTCTACTGTGCTTTGGGATCTGTGTAAAACGTAGTGCGCTCAACACAATGAGAATATCTCTCAACATCAAGACCTCAAGATCTACAACAACTGCCCATTTATAAAATACTAGCTAATCCTATAAGCATAAACATAAACTATCGTTTAATTTTGTTATCACTTGAATTTTATATTCTATACAAGGATAGGGAAGCAAATCAAAGAACAACTTCACATAAAGTATGTATGAACAACTTCGCTTTGTTATGTGTAGAAAACTCGGTTGCTCTACTGTGCTTTGGGATCTGTGTAAAACGTAGTGCGCTCAACACAATGAGAATATCTCTTCAACATCAAGACCTCAAGATCTACAACAACTGCCCATTTATAAAACTACTAGCTAATCCTATAAGTATAAACATAAACTATCGTATTTTGTTATACTTGAATTTTATATTCCATACAAGGATAGGGAAGCAAATCAAAGAACAACTTCACATAAAGTATGTATGAACAACTTTGCTTTGTTATGTGTAGAAAACTCGGTTGCTCTACTGTGCTTTGGGCTCTGTGTAAAACGTAGTGCGTTCAACACAATGAGAATATCTCTTCATCTAGACTACACTGGATAGCTGCTGAGTTACCAGACTGAGGTTTGTTCTAGCCTACGTGTCTCTTATGTAACAATCCAAGTTCATTCTGAATGCATTGTTGACTTTGGATCTCCTCAGACAGACGTGCACTTCAGATTCTAAGAGTCTAAGAGTGATTGTTAAGGTACGTACTGATTATTGTATTAAACTACATACTATCAATCAATTCCCTAAATTAAATAAATTTCAGAGCTGACAATACCAATAAAACTAGGTAGGTATTATCGTGTCAACCCCCAACAAACACAACATAGCTTACTGCATAAATTTCAAAATTGGCACCAATCGGAGAATCATTGGTCAAGTCCAAACTCAATGTCTTAGACTCCAGTAGTATCAGTTTGCCGAAGTTGAGAGCCTCCACGTTGGTAGACACATTTGGACCTTGGGTACTGCAGTTTATAGTGAACAGTGTCACTGGTTCGCTTTTTCCAAAAACAATCATCCTATAACAGAAAACATACTATTACTGAGAACCTGTTAAAATTTATAAAATTTCATTAGCAACATTCCAACAATTTCTCTAGTAACTAGGAAAATATCATAACTATCGTAAAAGTTTGTCAGAATCAGAGTAAATTTAAATACATACTATAAAGACCGGAATACTGTTCATTCTTTATCGAATAATATTCGATAAAGAATATTTTTATCAATTACTGTTCACATCACTTAAGAGTTCTTCTTCTTCTTCATCTATGGGGCGGTCTACTCCCATGCACTTAAGCCTCAAGGGCCTTTTGCGCACCCCGGAAGCACACCATGAGGCCTACCAGTCTATGATTTCAGAAGTTCCACAGACCACCGAAAACAACCTATCAGGTCCTTCTGGGGAAATTTACCACCCTTGTCTCAACTACCAAAGATGGCATACCACTCCCTTGCTATTAACCCTCTAAGTGGCAAGCGACGTCTGAGACGTTCTATTTACGCCGCCGTGACGTGGCAAGCGACGTCTTAGAAGTCGCTTCACATTGCCGCTTATTGCTAGGCAACTGATAATTATTTTTTACGCCTAGTTTGCACAGTTGCGTTCACCACTAAATTTCAAATACATTTCATATAGTATCATCAACATCACGATGAAATAATCAATGGTACTAACTGAAATAATCCGGTACTTTGGGATTATGCCGATCACACCCAGACATGAATCGTTATTTGACATTTTGCTTCTACTGATTACTAGATTAGCGTAAAACAATATTTCGTCAATATAAAACAGGAATTGTCTTATCTCAAACCCCTCCCCATCCTCAGACAGAGGTCAAAGTCGAGCGGTCTAGTAGATAACGTGATTGCAGAATCGCGTCGCTTTGTTGTACTTCCGTGTTTTACCTCTACATTTCTCCACAAAAATTCAACAAAAACAAACATTACCAAACTAAAACTAAACTCTTTATTGAAAAAACACTCAAAACTTGTTTTTATTCTTGATCACATTCCGCCACCCAAAATGGTGCTGCCCCGCGCTGATGTCAACGAAAGAAAAATATCCCTCGAGATAGTACCTATCAGTAAAATATCAAATTCTAGAGGGGCTGATCAGAATATAAATTGAATTGTAATGGAAAGGCAATTATGTACCGTGCAAATCATGTGATGCCGCGCGGCCTGCCGTAATCGGGATTCTCGAGAAAGATAATAAGATAACAGAGACAACAATACCGATTAAAATACCTGGAAATGCTTATAAGTTTTTAATTTTGTAATTAAAGAATTGTTTTTTCGTTCTATCATGTTTGTTTCTATAAATTTTATATTTTTTGTGTTCTTCATACTGGTGTGGTCAGTATAATCCCAAAGTACCAATAATCCTAAGTTTTCTCCCGCGGTCTGTTTTTTTACTGAGGGAAAGGGAGGAAAAGGCAAGCAACTTCTAGCGATTCTGACTAGAAAAAGTGTTTTTTCTAGATTCAGTTTTTCCCATATAACTTTTACAGTGTTGTAAATAGAAAAAAAATTATTGAAGGTTTTTTGTTTAGAATTAAATTGTGAATAAAGGTTGCATTTAACATAATCTCCTAGGAATGACATTTTTAAAGTTACAGAACGTAAAAATGAAAAGTTTGGTGGAGAAAAAAACGTTTTTTTGAACATTTGTGTGGATATCATAAAAAAAGGTTAAGGTATGTAAAAAATAACTATACTATGTTATTCTGTAGTTTATTACAAAAAAATTGATATATAACAAGCATTGCTCATATTAGAATTTGCATTTTATTTTTAAATTATAAGACAGTCCTGCTTGACTTTGAAAAATAGCCCGCCATTCCAGCAACATATTACCGCCACTTAGAGGGTTAATGGACAATCAAAGAGCAAGTGTTCGGCAGTTTCATCCTGCTCTTCACACATTCTACAGAGCAGATCCTCCTGAAGAATGCTGACTCTGTGAAGATGCTTCCTCAGGTGACCATGACCCGTGATCAGACCTAACCTGAGAAGACATTGATCTACTTAGTGAGAGAAGGTCAGACGCCACTCTGGAGGAAGGCGACTGTAGTACCATTCTGCTCATTCCTCATGCCCGGATGCAACCTCGACCTTCTCTCATGTCAGCGCAAACCCATTTCGAGACAGCCCTAAAGAATTCACACCTTGGAATACCGCAGATCGGTTGAGGGCCTGTCATGATTGACGCTGAGCCCCGGTTGGCCAGGGCATCAGCTTTTTCATTCTCATGGATCCCCTTATGACCAGGAACACAACAAACAGTCACATTGTTGATTCTGGCGAGAGAAGAAACGACTTGATAGCAATCCCAGACAAGTTTGGATTTGAACGCACAAGAGTCCAGCGCCATCAGTGCTGCCTGACTATCCGTGAAAATATTGATCGTCTTACTCCTATATCGCAGACGAAGATTCTCACGCGCATTGGCTGCGACCCCCACCTGAAAAACTGTAGGATAAGGACCCATAGGTACCACCAGCTCCCTGCGTGGTCTCAGCTCCACAATACCAGCGCCGGTGCCGCTTTTTGTTTTAGAGCCGTCTGTAAACCATTCAAGCTCCGCTGGTGGAAGAGGTTTCCTTCTCTCCGACCAATTGTCCCTAGGAGGTATCACAATCCTAAAGGGTTTTTAAAAGGAAAACTTTTGTGGCATCTGATCAGAGATCAGAGCATCCTCCTGAATCAGGGTGCTAATTCTACAGTGCCCACTGCTGCAGCCCGACCAGAGTACCACTTGCTGAAGACAGTAGGCACTCCTCCTGGCCATAGCCCTTAAGAGTTAGTAATATTGTAGATAGTTTAAAGTCTTGTGTGTATACAAAAATATTCTTAGAAATGACAAATATTAATTCATTTACTAGAGTAAAGATACTTGCATCACATTTTGGTTGAACTTTCCAACAATTAAGGGCACCACAGTGGCCGTGAAGCTCATAGATTGTCCTGGCTGGAGGAAGTACTCACTAGTGGTCACTGTATACTTGAATGGATTCAGTGAGGACTCCTGAAATATAGGAAATAGTAAAGTATAAGTATCATCTCTTTTTCTAACTATTGTACACATATTAGTAGTGTAAATTATAATTTATTAATAATAGGAATAGGACAATGATGTGAATGAATATTGAATTGAATGAAAATAAACAAGAAATAACTAGTACTTTATTATAAATACTATTTTATTAACTAATATAGTATTATACCACAATTTATTATAAATAAGACAATCATGAATTATGAAACGTTGCAGTACATAAACTTTGAAAAAAGTCCTTCCAGTTACGAGGGCTGTTTTTTTTCAACTTCCGATGTGGTATTAAAAATAAAACTAGGGGAGAGTAATTAAATAAATTTATTATCAAAAGTTAGGTACATTATTAGTTACTTTTCAACATAAATCACCATTTAAATTGATGCATTTTTCATACCTGGGTACAAGCTTCTTAATAGCTTCTTCATAGAAGTTTGCCGCTAGTGATTTGAGATGGGTTTTCACGGCGTCGTCTCGCAGCGTGTCGTCTGTTCCTCCTAGCATCTTCTCCAGTTCCGGGAAAAGGTGATAGTCACTTGGAGCTAAGTCAGGACTATACGCCGGATGGTCAAAAACATCCCATTTAAAAACACCATTTAAAACCATCAAGAAGACGCTTTGTCAAAGCAGCACTGTGAGGATGGGCGTTTGTCATGAATGAGCACTACTCCCGATGAGCATTTCTCTCCTTTCGTTCTGGATAGCTATCCGCAAACGTACCGTAACGCAGTATCCGCATTGATTGTGGTACCTGGCTCTAAAAACTCAACAAGCAATACACCTTTTTGATCCAAAACACGGTGGCCAAAATCTTTTTGTTGTTGAAAGTTTTTTTGAATTTTTTTTGGTTTGGAGAGTTTGAGAGTTTGCATCCCATTGTTCGGACTGCTGTTTTGTTTCTGGGGTGTCGTACAGAACCCATGTCTCATCTCCTGTCACGATTTTGATCAAAAAATCTTCGCCATCAGCTTCATAACGGTTCAGAAAAGACGTTTGTGGTCATCAGACAACATCTTCGGCACCGATCGCGCACAGAGTTTTTGTAGCCTAACTTGTCAGTTACGATAGAGTATAGGGCTGACCTTGAAATCTCAGGAAACTGATTGGATAGCTCCGTAATCGTAAACCTTCGATTGCTTCTTAAAACTTTGGTCAACTCGATCAAAGAGGTCTTCGTTTGCGACCGACTTTCGTCCTTGGCCCCCTTCATCATGAATGTCAACTCGTCCATCTTTAAGTTTCCTACACCAATCACTGCACTGTCACTCATAAAGCTTTCACGTACTCGTTCACCGTATGTTCATTCTACAGTGAATTTCTGCTGCAGATAACCCTTCAGCTTGCAAGAAAGAACGAATGACACTTCTCAACTCACACTTGGCGGGAGATTCTATCATAGTAGCCATGTTTATGTGTCGCTAGATAAATTGGAAATGGCGTCGGCCGTCCGAAAATGAGTGAGGTTGTAGTGGGAGAGGTGCGCAGTCGACTGCCGCGCATTGCTGGCGCCGATACCGCTCGCCCAGCCATCTAGCGGCACGATCGGAAGTTGAAAAAAAACAGCCCTCGTAAATCGTAAAAAGTATGTAGATTTTGTAACTGAAAATATTACTTCTTAAGAGATTTACATGTAATTGATATCACAAAACCATCCAGAGAAATTATTAATACAAACATTTAGGAAATGGTATAAGCATTCTATAAGAATTTTTTTTATTTTTCCACTAGGTCCATAAATAATCTTGTGAATTGAGTTGTGTATTTCTTAAGTTTGAACTTTATTGTACTGTTTGACATTAATTATTTCTTTATTTAATATTCATTATTTAAACAGTTGGTTTCTAAATTCAATACTGATGCTGTGTTTGTTACTACGAGTATTTGTAATTTAAACTTTACTTTAGATTAGATTTTTTTAACACATTGACATGATATCTTCGATAATATATTTCATGTTATGTAACAAACATGAAATAAACTCACTAAAGTTTTAAAATAACAGGAATGATCCAAGCAAAATTTAACAATGAAATGCTGTATTTTAAAATTGATTGAATATAAGCAGAATGGTCAACTTTTAATCATCCCAAATAATTGGCCATTTATTTACTTGTGCATTACAGCTGCCTCAGAAAAAAAAGAAGGAAGATAACATAAGCACTCACTTACCTGTTGGGGAAGAATGGCAAAATAGGCAGGCAAGTTGGAGACATTGATGAGAGTCATCTTTTCCATATACTCATAGTTGATGAAACAGAAACGAAACTCCACCTCTGATGGCCGACACTCCAGAGTGGCTACCTGAGACTCGTACACAACCGGGAGTGAGATGGGCTCTGACAGTTTACCGCTCTTATTCTCTGCCACTAAAGTACAAGTGTGACAGTGGGTAGTATTTGTAACGAGAGTCACCTGCAACATGTTAAGATATTTTACATTCCTGAGTGACTACCAGACACTAGTACACAACCGGAAGTGAGATGGGCTCAGACAGTTTAACTCTCTTATTTTCAGCCATGAGAGTTACCTACAATGTTAAGATGTTTTATTGGCCGAAGATTTCAGTCCATAGTAACTTAATTCAGAAGTACTGAAGTATAAAATCTATTGTTTTAGTCAATGGAATTTTACTTTCTTACAGTTAAAAATAGTTATTTCACTGCATTTCAAAGTTATCTGGGAACTTTTAAATTCAAGCTGCTTTTAAATGCTTCCTGGTATCAGTGTCCAAAACTTAGAGACAGGAAGCTCTCACAACTCTTAATGTTTCAACACTGAAATGTTTACAAAGGAAGATAACATATGCAATAGACAATAGACAAATATTTATTGTACAATACGTTTTCTGGTATCACAATGTAATAAAAACTGGTACATAGTCAATTATTAAAAACTACATAACTAAACTTATTCTAAAACATTACTTTCATACTTATAAAAAAGAACTTTTGATACATTGATCTATAAAACATTTAAAAAAAAATTTATTAAATCCAAGGCTAAACCCATTGTAGATATTTTAAAGATATAAAAATACTGTAAGCTCATGGGCAAAGATTCCAAGATGTCCAGTGGAACAAGATACAGATATTCTTAGATATATATACCTAAAAAACTGAAAAAACTGAGGAAACAGTCAACCTCAGACTTCATTAATAACTCACATAACAAACAAAGGGCTATTTGGGAGGTTATTAACTACAAAAAAATGCAATAACAGTAAAAAGGAACGAACCACTTAAACTTATAATCAATGAATAAACTGATCCAGAACTCTTTGGAAATAACTGAACACTTCAACCATTACTTTACAAAAATAGCTGACATCACTCTCTGTAACGCTAACCAGGCCATAAATAATCAGCTAACAACATGGAAAGGACTATGGCGATGTACCTGACTTCATCCCACTCTCAACCACACCGGAAGAAGTCCTTCATATACTCACATCCCTTAAATCAAAACCAGCCGCAGGTGTCGATGAAGTCTCTTCCACACTCCTAAAACACTGTAAGGATGAAATAGCAAATCCCTTATGTCACATAATTAACCTGTCGTTTTCACAAGGTGTCTTTCCTATGAAACTGAAACTTGCAAAAGTATTTCCTAAACGCAAGAAAGGCAATACAACATCAGTGGAAAACTATAGACCTATATCGATTCTTCCAACGATATCAAAAGTAATTGAAAAAATCTTTCTGAATCAATTGACAGCACATCTGACTACTCAAAACATCTTGACGCCTCAACAGCATGGCTTCTTACGAGGAAGATCCACCACCACGGCTATAGTTCAACTGACAGAGTTTATTATCGACAAACTTGAAGAAGGTACAACAGTAACCGCCATGCTACTAGACTTCAGCAAGGCTTTTGATTGCCTAAACCACTCTCTACTGCTCCAAAAAGTAGGGAATATGGGAATTAGGGGAGCATCACATGACTGGCTTGCTAGCTACCTGAAAGATCGACAGCAACTAGTGGAAGTAAAATTATACCAGAAACAACACATCCCATAAAGCAAGATCAACCTTACTCCCAATCACTAGAGGTGTACCTCAGGGATCTATACTTGTACCTGTTGCTCTTCATATTGCTGACAAATGACCTACCAAGCTATCTTCTTGACTGGGCCCAAGCTATGTTATATGCAGATGACAACGCTCTTCTTATTGCAAAAAAAGACACAGAATCTCTTGAAATAAATTTCATTTATAGCCCTGAATATGACAAAGCAATACTGCCAACATAATGACCTAGTTCTTAATGAGAGCAAAACACAACAATTAATATGGAAAGGGCCGAAGAACCAATGACTACTATGGCTTACCTGAAATAATCCAAGATAATGAAGCCAAGTATCTCGGCATAACAATAGATGACAATCTCTCTTGGAACTCACACATTGATGGTCTTTGCAGCAAGCTCAATTCTAGTATCTATGCTCTTAAAAGAATAAAAAGTACTTGTAACAATGATACTACCAGGACAGCATACTTCTCTCTTTTTGAATCTCATCTGAGGTACGGACTACTCGTGTGGGGCAACTCCTCAGTAAGAAACAGGGAGCGGGTTTCTGGTTCTACAAAAGAAAGCAATTCGAATTCTTGCGGGACTGACTCCTCAAGACTCATGCCGTCAGGCATTTGGAGAGAACTAGCGATCTTGACAGCTGTCTCACTCTACATCTGCGAGACCATCTGCTTCACAATAGCTCAGAAACCTGACCAGCTAGGTGACACACACAGCTATGACACCAGAAACGCCTATGACTATGCCCTCCCCACACACCACCTGACCCTATTTGAAAAGAAACCTACATACATGGGGAGAAAACTTTTCAATCAACTTCCAGAGGACCTCAAGAGACGCAGAGATGAGAAGTACTTCAAGACAGCACTTAAGGCCTCGCTGCTGCAGAAACCATATTACACCCTAGAAGAAAATTTTTAAATACCTGATTGTACAACTAAATTATATTGACACAATTCTGTACTCCATGTATACGAATAAAGATTTCTGTATTTCTGTACCGCTCACATTAGGAAAACGCTGTTTTAATCAATACATAAGTAGCCCTAAATGCTACATATTTTTGTATATAAGTTTAGAAATGCTTTGGTAATCCTAATACCAATGCTCTGGGGCTTTCAGAAATTAGATTTTATGGTGGTATTGTGTACACTCTACAGGCTTTCAGGAGCCAAGTGGTTCAGTGCTCAAAGTTTAAAAACCCCAATACAGTATTAATAATTGCATTGTAAATTACCTAAATCTTAGAACTGGTAAGCCAAAGTGTTTTATTGTCTTGTTTTATTTTTTTTTTAGTATGATTTGACTCAATATGTTAATTTTTGTTGTCATAATGATAACATGGCCTAACAAGATTGCTCCCAATAATCTAAAGATACACCATGCTAACATTTTTACGATAGCCCCTTGGACTGTCCACTTGCCTGTGGGCTATTACATGCTTCTGACTCGATTAGCATATTTTTATCCCCACTGATGAAATCTTTCACAGTATCTGAGCAGTGAAGTAACTGCACTACATCACAATTAACAGGTCTTGGAGACAATTTACGGAAATTGAATTTTCCATAATGTATTTTGTTTAAATTCAATTGAAGAAAAACTATCTTAGTCTAACCTCAATGGGTAAAGTGGAATTGGCATGGACCACTCCATTTTCTGGATTCAGGGTAAACTCTCTGCAGAACGGAACAATAGCAGGTTTAATCTTTGCTTGGGCAAAGTCCCAACACGTCACCGGATCATAGAATCCATCACTGGGCACTCTCAATGAGAACTCCACAGGCACTTCTGATTGGTTGACCAAGCACACTCCTGTCGTCTTTGGGAAACCTGCCATGCAACTAGCATTTATCACTATGTAATGAAAACACTTTGTGTGGGTTTTACAGCATTGAGCATTGAAATTCAAGATTTGTGAAGAATATAAACTGTACAATAAATTTACACTTTATCATTACATCTATTGCTTGACACTAACTACTCTAACTCCAATTTTATTGTATTTCAATCAAATAACAATGAATATAATTAAATTATTAATTTACTTTATGTTTGCAATACAAAATAGGTGTATGTTTTGTTTGACTTTAATAAAAAATGTATTATTAATATACACTGTACACACTGCAGTACAGTTTTCTCTGTACCACATTATAAGGTAAAATAAAAAAAAGTTAAGTACATCCGTAAACATTTGGCGAGCAAGTTTTCACTAAAGAAATGTTTAGCTAACAAAAACTCTGGTTCTGCTGAAATTCAATAAATACTTTATGAAACTAAACATGTATATTATGATAAGAGTTTTAAACATATGGTTTGATAATATAAGTGTAGTAATAAACAATTGTATAATTGTATTTTAATTGATGTTGATTTCATAAAAATCTGCCTATTGCAATCACCTTCATGACAGAATTTCCGAGGGATTTATGAATTTTTTTCTGATAATGACTCCCGAACCCAAAAGCTCCACAATTCAAAACTCATATACATACACAGGGTATTTCATGAAAAGTTGGTACAACTTCAGAAAATGGTAGTAGACACAAAAACAAGCAAATAAGTTTGTATGTACATGCATCCTATCATGCTTCTTTTAGTGTCAGCTGTCCATAAATGTTTTTCATAACAAAAATTCAAATCTCAAAAAAATCTAATATGAACTTGAAACTTGGCTGTTATGTTAAGCTAATCAAATGGACATTCAGAAAAAATTCAATAAATAATACCTTTTTCCATCTAAAAAAAAATGGCGTAAATTGAAATTTGTAAAACTAAATATCTTGAAAACCGTTATTCCTACACGAATAATATTGAATGAAAAAAGTGATGTTGTAAATGTAATGATAAATTTCATCCTAATTGTTTACATTGGTTGAGAAATAAAAAAGTTGGCTATTTTAGTGATTATGTTTTTATTCTTTCTTATGGATAGTAAGGGTATTCTTAGAACCAAGCACTGATTTATGTTTTATTTTAGCACCAATACAGCTGTTTTTAACCCCGTTACAGCTGGAGTAGACACACGTTTACACGGTCTGCATTTGACATTGAAACTGTTCACTTAGTTCAGTGTATCTCCACTAGAGTCGAATAGATATAACTTCCGTATTGGAAGGGTGTGGAGGGGCGGCGAGCAGTGGGGAGACTGATGCCGCGGCGTTGCCGCGTTGGTGCGGGCACTGCCGAGAGCGGTCACTTTCTCACCGAACACTGAGAAGAGAACATCAGACGGTGCGCGCCAGCGTACTTACCAACAAACAACGCGTCAGTGTGTGTTGTCTTTTGATTGTTTACACTAGTAATCAGAAAAGAAAATTCTCTAATTTAACACAAATATGTGCGATATTAATATGTTTCCATTATACTATATAATAATCTACAACTACTAAATAATTCGGATATCGTGAAGGACAAATAATTTGGGTACTCTGAAAACCTAATATTGCATTCACAGCACGAATATATTTATTGCGGGGGCTGTCAAAATACTTCAAACACCGCCCCCCAGCTCCGCGCTTTTTTGTTACCTTGCGTTGGGGCCTTATCTAAAATCTTGGAGTGGTATGGGGCGTTGTCCATAACAATAACCGATGGAGCAGAAAGGTTAGGTAGAAGTGATTCTCTGAACCATTTTGAAAAAGTGTCATGGTTCATTTCTTCATGGTAGTCTGTGGTTTGCTTTGAAGCAAATAACAAGCAACAATTAGGAACAAACCCTCCAGATAATAATAATAATAATCTTTATTGCGTCAACAATTATTACATTGCATGCATGCGTCAAGTACATTCATAATAATATACAGTTCCATTGCAGTTATTGCTATTTAATTGTATAACAGAACTGGAAGCCATGTTCCAGATGTACCAGGGTGCAGTAAAATCAGCCTACCACCTTTGCCAATATGCCTTTGCCGATGTGGCAACAGTGCCTGTTGCTATGGCAACCGCGTCAGACGCTCCTCGCTCCTATTGGTCAGGTAGCCAACCAGGCAGTTCTCCCTCTCACTCCAACGTCAGAACGCCCCAGCACGCCGATACGGAAGTTGTATCTATTCGACTATAGATATTGTTGGAACATTCATTACTTAGGTTTTAGATGCAACAACTAACCAGATTGTTTCATTTTAATGAATGTAGCCAACCAAATTTATGCTGATTTTATTGTTTGTTGACAAGGTAAAAATTGTACACTGTACTGTCTGACACGTTGTTTACATTACTTATAATGATAAAGTTGTGTAATTGTGAAAACTTGTGTGATTTTGAATTTGACAAGGTTTTGTAGAGTAATTGTAAGTATAATTCTAGAGATAGAAGAGGGATGTGCGAACAATTCCAAGTACCACTGCACCTTTGTTTGTTGTTGTACAAAATCGTTTCAAAACTTTTTTTAGTAAATGACTTAAGATATAAAAGTGTAGCCTCTAAATACTGTATATACTAATACGTATGTAGCATGAAAAGAGTTTGATAACTTACTTGATATTGACAGTAGTGTGTATTTAGAGTTTTTTTAATTGTAAACTAGAATTTTAAGACAATGTAACAATGTAGTTATATATATATTTATATGTGTATATATATATATATTATATACCATTACACTACAGAGCGCTTACTTTTTCCGATTCAATTATTTTGTATTTGGCCGTATCTGTCACATATGCGTTTAAATAAGCAAACTAACATATGATCGGAAGACCAAATACCTGTCAAACGACTTTTATTTACACTAAACTGTATAAATGGCAATAGCCTTATTTAATTTCAATAAACATTGAATCACAAAAAGTACTTGCTCCGCCGGGAGTCGAACCCGGATCTCTCACTTGCCGGGTGTAATGGTAGCACAAGTGAGAGATCCGGGTTCGACTCCCGGCGGAGCAAGTACTTTTTGTGATTCAATGTTTATTGAAATTTTATATATATATATATATAAGGTTTTTTTTTTAAATAAAATGTTTCTCTATCATAAACAAACAAAAGCAATGGTACCAAAAGCAAAAGTTAAACAAAGTCTAACGTTTTAACTGAAATTAATTGTTGTTACCAGGTCTGCAGAGGTCTAAATAACCACTAGCTAATCATTAATTGAAATGGAACATTTATATCAACCAAAAGATTTATTTTTATTACACAACACTGATAATTTAAATAGCCCTAATGTATTAGTTTAGATAGTAAATTTCTAATCTCAGATGAAGACTTCTAAATGGGAAAAGGGATCTTCAGAATTTTGTTGATGTTTTGAAGGTCAGGAAAATATTAAGTAATAAATTTAAGATCTCTCTTATTAATAATATTGGAATTTTCTAGTTACTCTAATGTTTATCTATATCAGAGTTTTTTGGATATACCCCATTTCCAAAAGATCATCTGAAAATCTATATAGTTATGAAAATCAGATTGATTGCTACAATGATTTTTGGGTCTTATTCATAAACTTTATGGGGTTGATTTTTAAATGTGAGTTGGATGATAGGTGATGAAATGAAAATATTGCATTTTTTTTACTGTCTTTGATATGAATTTAAGTTTTTAACTTATATTTCTCAATAAATACATCAGTACCTTTATAATAATGATACTGAATATGGTGAGTTATATTATGTGAATTTCAAATCACTTAATTCATTATGGTTGAGAGAATATTGTAATATTTTTTAATACCATTGTGCCAAAGCATAAAAATATCATCTATGTAGCCTACCTGTACCAAATTAGAGGTGTATAATTCTGAGTAGTTAAGAAATTGTTTTTAATAGCCCCATGAAAATATTGATGTATAAAGAGTGAGTGCTCATGTCAGTTCCTTTATTGAAAGTAATTTTATTTTTAAATTTAAAATTTTATATATGTGTGTGTAATATTAAGTTCTTGAAATTTTACTCACCTACAGCAACACAACCAAAATCAAGGTTGGTCACATCAAAAGATACAGTTGGGTTGACAATGCTGCCTCTAAAAATATGCATTGAAAAATAAATATATTTCATAAAAACAAGAATATAAACATTATACTCACTATTTATCTCAAAACACTCACATTACACATTAATATAAATTCAAAATTTAATTATTGTGCAAAATACCATACATATTCAAAAATTAAGTATAAGGAGGTGCATGAAAATTTAAGTATAACTGAATGTAAACAAGTTTAAAAAATTGTTAAAATGATAAGGAAATGAACGGTCTTAGTAAAATACATTTGAAAACAATCTTACATACTTACTTTAACAAAACCTTCTGTTCTTCACCTGACTGACTTATTCTAAATTTTACATCTTCCATAAATTTTCCAGTGCGACCACTGGAAAACGAAATTATGAACGACTTCATTTCAAAAGGCAGTAAACACAAAGTTTCAGGTTTGCATGTCAAGTTTCCACCAAATACCATTTTGGTAGGTATGTGTTCAATACTTCCAGGGATATCTCCTTTATTGGCGACCACAATCTGAAAAATTTCATCATCCTAATTTAAAATCTAAAGGAAATGTATTGCAAATATTTAGTTTTGTTAAAAAGTGCATCAAAATGACTAAAAATTATTTGAAACCTAGAAAATGTCTTATTTTTAAATAAGGAATTATTTTAATTTGTTGGTTATAAGAATAAAGGGACATGTTTTAATTTTTCATTACAAAACATTCTATAAGCTGCAACAAAATACAATATCTTCTTCCACAAAAAAATGATTGTTTTAATTTACCTGCCGACTGTGCATCTGAGGTTTCGCTTTTAGCACGAATAAAAAATTTAAAATTGTGCTATAAATATGAAATACCCTTTTAATACTGATGGTTAATAAATTATACTCTAAGTATAGTTTCATATGAAAAAAATCTATAATTAACACTTGCAAAGTTCTAAAAACAAATTTTAAATTTTTGAGAAAATTAATACTAAAATGTATCAAGACTCATGAATGACACCCAAAATACATTTGAACTACACAGCTTGTTATAAATGTTGTTTTGCAAAAGTACCCTGTTAAATAAAATCTAGTTACTGCAATTTATACTACACAAATCAGCTAACTCAAGTACAATCGTCAGTATCCTAAACTAGTGCAAGGCCATCCAAAGCCAGAGGCCAAGGGCGGATCCAGTACTGACTTTCAGGAGGTTTATTTTAACATTATATTTACTGTATCTGTAGATTTTGCATTTCAACACAACAAAAATAAAATATTTTGAAAGAAACTTCATCATACTCAAAGATTAGTTCTGGAAGTTAAGTGATTTTTTTATGGTACAACACAAGAAAGATGAATTATTTTCATAAAAATGTATTATCAAAAACTCAGTGGCTCCCATGGCACTAGATTAATGTCCAGGTACCGGAAGCTATTAGAAGACCAAGCCCATGGCCACCCATAACCAGAGGCAGCTCACTGTTACTTCAGCCGTACTACAGAGTTATACACTTAGATGAATGCACTACATACCTCATAGCATTGTAAAGCACCCAGGAAGACTGCACCAATGTCCAGGGACCGGAAGCGTAGCTCTATTAGAAGACCATGCCCTTGGCCACCCATAACCAGAGGCAGCTCACTTTTACTCCAAACATAATACAGAGTTATACACTTAGATGAATGAACTACATACCTCATAGCATTGTATAGCACCTAGGAAGACTGCACCAATGTCTAGGGACCAGAAGCATAACTCTATTAGAAGACCATGCTCTTAGCCACCCATAACCAGAGGCAGCTCACTGTTACTCCAACCTTAATACAGAGTTATACACTTAGATGAATGAACTACATACCTCATAGCATTGTATACCACCTAGGAAGACTGCACCAATGTCTAGGGACCGGAAGCATAACTCTATTAGAAGACCATGCTCTTAGCCACCCATAACCAGAGGCAGCTCACTGTTACTCCAACCTTAATACAGAGTTATACACTTAGATGAATGAACTACATACCTCATAGCATTGTATAGCACCTAGGAAGACTGCACCAATGTCTAGGGACCGGAAGCGTAACTCTATTAGAAGACCATGCTCTTAGCCACCCATAACCAGAGGCAGCTCACTGTTACTCCAACCTTAATACAGAGTTATACACTTAGATGAATGAACTACATACCTCATAGCATTGTATAGCACCTAGGAAGACTGCACCAATATCCAGGGAATGGAAGCATAGCTCTAGTAGAGGCCCAAGTCCATGACCATCCAGACCCAGAGGCAGCCTGTTGTCACGGCCTGCCACATCACAGAACGCCTCGGTACAGAGATATTCTGCTGTCTGTGGCTTGAAGACCACAGTCATATCACACCTCCCCCCGGGCCACAACACTCCTTCCTATAACAATTAAATAAGATAAAAAACACTGTCACACCGCATCTCCCCAAGGTTACAACCCTCCCTCCTGTAACAATTAAATAACATAGTCACATCACACTTCCCTAGGCTACAACATTTTTTCCTATATAACTAAATAACATAAAATAACACAGCTACATCACATATCTTCCAATCAACAACACTCCATCTAATAACAATGTCAACACTTAAAACACAAATCACATTAAACTTTTCCCGACTTTTCACTTTTCTTTCATTATTTCATACTTAAATACAACAATGTTTAGAGAAGTTCTTTTTATAAATTAACGAACTCTATAAACAAATAATATTCCTAACCAGATTAAGCAAACATGAAAATGTAATTGTTTAAGTGCTGTTTAAGTAATTTACAAACATGAACTCGTCATACAAATCTTATGAGTCTATTGTAACTAAACTATGCAAAAGGGAAAGTTCTGTAGCATTCTCTAATCAGCCAAAAGAGTTTTGAAGGTTGTTTCTACCACATGAAAACACTAGGTTTTGAACAAAGAAATTGCAGCCTACATCGTTGATCAACTACAGATATAAAGATATGGTTGGTATAAGAGTCTCAATTTTTACAATTTTTTCTGATTGCATATTCAACTATGTTTATTTTTAGAATAACTACCTTTGTTCAAGACTATACTGGGAAAGGTTTAACAGAAACTATCTTTTATTTTGGTTCAACAAATATTTGGTTTTGACTCCTCATTTCTGAGACGTAATTCAGCATTTAACGGACACTATATTTTACAAAGGATGGAAAAACACATAACAGATGAGATTATTTTGGACGATGTATCTGTTTCCTGGGACTGGATGTATAGAACTGAAGTAACTGAGAAACATTATTCTGTGCCTGATCTAATTCAGAAGGATCACACTCACACTGATGAGGCTGTGAAAGAGTTTTCTTCAGGTAATAGTATAAACTACTTTTGGAGTTCTCCAAGGAGTTTGACGAAGGCCATGAGATACAGCAGTTGGCATCATGCAACAGTTGTACCAAGTGTGCAAATAACATTATATGAGATTATAACATGTACTATTTACAATAGCCAGAACTTTCAAAAATACATAAATTTCTTTTAAACATCCCATTGAATCATGCCTCTTGTGAATGAACGTTTTCTTAATTGAAACTTATCAAAATCAGATTGAGATCGTCTTTGATAAACGAAAATTTAGGATATTTACTATAAATGTAACAGTGTAAAATATTCACTGTTTTAATAATGTTTTTTAGGATGACAAAAAAAGTTGACTCTTGAATATAATAAAGAAAACATGTATTTAAATGGTTGATGAATTTTTAAAAAGTATTTATAGTTAATAATTATAGGCTGGCCTGGATTGTTGTTATCCTTTAACTCATGACATCATTATAAACTTCGTGATCTGACAACAAATGATTGACTGAAATTTTGAACTCCATAGATCCAGACACCATCATTGATTATCTTTGCCACTCCGGCTCCAAATTAAAATAATAAATGCTGGTAACATTTTTGAAATGTATGTAATGTAAAATTGTCTCTTCTTAATTTTCTGTGTTGATTTTCCAAAATTACACTAATTACATTTCAACGACTACAGTACTTTGTCTTTTATTTGGTTTCTAAGATATTGCAAATATTTGAAATGTATCAAATGAACATTAGAATTCAGCAAAAATCATTAGTTTTCAATACACTACTCCTACCTGATCCCACCAAATTCTGAGGATCATGAATCCACTAATGTTTTTCTTTAGTAAATTTTGATGCATGGTCCGGTCTTCCCACTGATTATTTTCACTTTGGATTAGCGAAATGAAAAAAAAACCTTTTCTTCTTTGCCTCTGGAGCGACTGTTCATAGATGAAAACTCGCCTTTCAACATCTCTTGGCTTCAACACGTATGGTACCCAGTTCCCTTGTTTCTGGATCTTGCCCATGGCTTTTAGACATACCAAAATAGTTTGTCGAATTATTGGGAGTAAGAATGTTGCTGCAAGTTATTCTTATGTTTATTGAGAATCTTCTTCTGGTGTGTTTTTCTCCAATTCCTCATCTTTAAAATTTCTGGCTTTCCTTGATGTTTTTTATCCTATTTTATCCATCCTTAACCAACTCAACCAAAACTCGCCTTCATTAATCACCACTCTTGTGTTCCCTGCATTTTTGAGGTACCCAACACGGGCCTCACTGTAATGACTGAGCATCTAGCAGCCAGTGATTTTATCAATCTTGTATGCAGATACTCAGCATTTTTAAATACAAGCAATAGCATTGAGGAATTTTACATTTTAACACAAAATACTTTATTAGAAGCTTCAAGTTGGTTTAAAAGCAACAGTTTCCATTTAAATGAATCCAAAACAATTATTTAATTCGTTTTAAGAAAATCTGTTAATTACAACACTCACACTAAATTCTTGGGAATCTTTATTGACAGAAATTGAAATTGGGATGCCCATATTATCTTTCAGCTAAGTTGTCTAGAGTAAATTATATTTTTAGACGGCTTACATTCTGTGTTCATACAAATTATGCGAGAATGGCTTATTTTACTTTTTTTAAAATCTATTATAAGATATGGGACCTGTAGTGTGGGACAATGCAAGTAAGATTAATAACATTCTTATCATTCAAAAAAGTCTATTAGAATATTATTAACTCACAGCCACTAGAACATTGTAAACCTCTTTTTCACTACTTGTAAAATTAAGACCATAATAAATGTGCTTGATCTTATGACACTGTTTCCTGCAAAATCCACAATTAGTAAAGGTTAGCTGTATTTAAAACTTCCACAACACCAGGAATAATAATGCTGCATCTATCCACTTTAATAGATTAAGTAAGAATCTTGATAGCCATTCAGTTATTGCATTGTAGGTACACAGCCACGTAGTACTCTTTGTGGTCAAGTATAATAAAAAGGTAGAAGCGGCCATCAATGAACGCTGTAATAAGACTTTGTCAACGATCTGTGATTCTATGGTAATCAAAACGTTGATTTCATTAGTTTGGTACTACTGGTATACTGGTTTATGTAATGCTTAATTGACTTCCTGTCGGTTATAAAGGAAACTGAAAATGTTTTAAAATAACTTTTTGCCGGAAATATGGAATTCAGTACTATAAGCATTTCAAGCCTATTTCAAGACATGAAAATTGTGTCTCATGTGGTAACTCCAAAATTTATAAGGAGAATTCTAGAAAATTTAAATTAGCCCATGCCATGTTTTGAATAATTGTCCTCAACTAAGAATACATGAAGAGAAAAAATGCATTAAATAAGGTAAAAAAGGTTTATTTAACTTTATAATATTATTATTAATAAACCATAGAAACCATTTTTTCCAATGCTCCAAGATTCTACATCCTACATAGAAACAACTGTTTATTTTAGATGAACATTTATTCAAGTATGTACTATAGACACATATGGAAGTGTGAATATTATAGTACACCTTCAAAATCTCAATGAATCTGTGTGTCTTAATGATAACTACCACTGGCAGGCCTGCAGCCTAGAGACAGTTGTAGAACATCTTTTGTTGAGCTGTCAATCCTCACTGTGGTTTCATTGTACATCTTAGAAACAGTAATGTATGCTCATGAAAATGGCTTGACCAGAGGCATTGATTTACATTCTTACAACACTCGTCGAGCAGCAGATTTTACACTACCAGAACACCATTCAGCATTAATTGAAGAGAAGCCTTCATATATGGGTGCAAAGCTGTTCAACTCCCTACCTACCGACATTAAGACAGAACAAAACCCCAAGAAAATGCTGAAAAGATGGCTCCTCCAACATCCTTTCTACTCAATTGACGAGTTTTTAAACTGGAGAGCTTTGAACATCAACCAGTGACTGGACTATCATTTACAAAGATTTGATTTGTATAATTGTTTTATAAAATTTTGATTTGTATAATTACCTTTTTTATGACTCTCTTACTGTTCTCAAAGAATATGTAAAATAAAGTATATTGTAAAAAAAAATTGTAAAAAAAATAATGCAAGATCATAAAATTTTGTAGTGCAGTTTTTAAATGTCTTATTAGTGATACTAAAAATATTTGTACTAATAGAATTTATGACTACATTTGTATATTTGTACAAGAAAAGAAAATTGAATATTGAAAGGGTGATTTTTGAAAATGGTATTGTATGAAGGACAAATTGAAAGATCCAACCTCAATTTTAGTCAAATCTACTAGAATTTTTACGAAAAGATACACGATACTTTGAAACTTTATTTACTTTTTTAATTTACAATAATTTATTTATGTGAAATTTAATAGGTATACCCATGCTAAAAATTCAAACCTTCGTCTTACATAAATTTTTAACCAACTTAACTTACCATAGGAAATATTTCAAACATTTTTATTGGAAAAGAGTAAGTCTTGTGTCGACAGTAGTTGAGTCTCATCAGTGCATATCCTTGAGTAAACCCTAGCATGGTCATTTTCATTCATGACATCATTATATTCTAGTTTATTGCAGCGCAAGGTTTCATTCACTTTTACAAATTCAAACCCCTCCTTCAACCTGGATACAAAAATTATTATTATTGACATTTTTATTTAATAATAATAGTTATCAAAATAAATAAATTGTCTTTTCTACTTTATTTCCATATAACTCTTTTTCCAACAGTATTACCTATATATTATAGACACCTAAAAATAACAATTCGTGTGTGTGTTGTGTCAAATTTATGTTAAACATTTAAACAAAATCCTTTGACTCTTTTTTCATTTAACCCTCTTAGTGCCAAAACCCAGGTAACTTAACAATTAAGAATTTTTTACAGAATATTTAATAAAAAATACACAAAAGTTTAGAATTTTGTATTTTAAGCGTATTTATGCTGTCTACTGCTGAGATATAATGAGAATCTGTAACTTTTGGTGATTTTCAGTGACCTTTGAAACACAAAATTAGTGACAACCATTACAAAAGTACTGTGCGAAAAGAAAAATCTTTACAAAGCAATATTTTAGAGCATATTTATCTAATTAAACAGGGGTATGTATGCATAGATCGAAGCACCGTAATAATTTTACCTTAGACTATTGTATGTGCAATTTTATCTACGTTTAAAATTATATAATAATATTCCACAGTTATATAAAAAAACTTCCCTTGTCTATATTTACTAAAAAATTTAAAGAAGTACTTTGTCAACAAACATATTATTGTGTAAATTAATTCTTTGAAGACAGTTTTGATAAAAACAAATAATAATAAAATATGTCTTTTATCACATTTTTAAAATAATAATAAAAATATTCATAACATTTTAAAAATTGTTTAAAGCTTTAGATTGAATCAAAGTTTTTTATGCTTTATAAAGTTTTTATATCAATAAAATATATATCAAAAAGCAATGTTTTAGAATAAGCTTTAGTTATGTAGATTTAATCATTGACTATGTATCAGTTTTTTATTACATTGTGACAACAGAAAACATACAATAAATACTTGTCTATTGTCAACTGTCTATTCAGCAGCCCAAGTAATCTTAATGCATAACTATCTATATTTGTAAAAAATAATGACAATTTTGTCAGGAAAAATCATGACATGTACAAACTGAAATAAAAATATTATTGACAAAAGCACAATAATAATGTATAGTAAATTGCAGCAGTCTTGGGGCGAAGCATGTCATTTATACAGAACTGAAAGCAAAATATTTACAAAACTAGGATAATTTGTTAATTAAGTTATGTATCTATGGATTTTCATGTACAACATACACCAAAAAAAAGACATTTCAGCAATAAATTGGTAACTTGCATATTGCCAATCAGCTGTCATCTGTAAATAGACACAGTAGACTTGCGGTGATACATGAACATAAATATAGAACTGCAAGCAAAATATAGTTTATTAAACTAAGATAATTTGTAATTAATTAGATTAACTATCTATGGTGTTTCACACACAAAGTTCAACAAAATTACGAATTCATGATCGGTAATTTGTGTAATGCCAATCAGCTGTATCCGGGAATATATGTAGCAGATCATAGGGATGCATGTATGTAGATATAGAAAACACTAACAGCAAGCAAAATATTAGTTACAAAACTTAGATAATTCATTAACAAGATTATCTATTTATGATTTTCAAACAAAAGTATGACAAAAATTAATGATGCAACAAATCTCCACTGATTTGATTACCAGTATCGAATTGAAGATTTGGTGGATTCTAGATTCCGCTGGACAAATTACTAGTTTTTATCATTATGCCACTAAGTTGATCAGTCAGTACAATTAACAACATTCAACAAACAATAATGTAGCCATACAATAACTTTTCAAATAAAAATCTTTAATCTTTCAGTAAAAGTTGATAAATATATTAAAATTAGCTTTCTTTTAGTGTAGCTTGGTTTCAATCACTACAGGATTCATTTTAGAATTTCTTTTGAGCATCAAACTTAAAACTTTCAAACAAAAGCTCAAATTAAGATTTTTAGGTTTTTAATATTTTAAAACTCTTTTGAGTATATAGCATGTTAACATAAATATTTTTTCACAAAACAAAAAATAATTATATTAATTGGCCAATAGACAACAAGTTTATGACAGTTTTGTATCATTGTGCGCGAATTGCTAAAAATGGCTCATTATTTTTTATAACAACTCTAAAAATAGCCTCAGTGTTTTTGACTAGAATCTTCAAGTTAATGTGTCATACTTACTTGTTTAGCTCATTCAAATCTTCTTGTACAGTCCCAAATTTTAGCCATGAGTACTTAATTGTTACTTCACTATCATTGTAAAGGGTGACTTTCTTCTGGTTTGTTAGTCCCATGTATGTATCTTTAAAATGAACTTCACTTGTATCAAGCCAGATTTTACCATTCTTTGATGAACTAGTCAACTCAACAATCATTTCTTCACCTGGAATAGTCATACATGAATATAGACGATTATTTATGAAAATAGGACTGTTTACCAATCATGCTATACCACAGAATTTAGTGTTTGTTTACATTTTAATACTTTAAACTGGACTAGGGTAATTTGAAAAGTAGCTACAAAAAGGAAATATTGTTAGTTGACTCTCGGAAAAAATTTATTTTTCAGCATAACTCATAGCAATTTTATTCTTAAAATTAAACACTTTCTAGAGCTACTCCATTATTTTCATCACGTCCAAGTAGTAAAACAGTAACTTTATCATTATTTTACAGCATTCTTGTTTGCAAGCCATTTTTTTTCATATTGATAGGCAGCTTTAATTGGAGGGAGACAAAACTAGAAGGCAAGTTACATATAAAACGTGTAGGAACACATACGAGGGGGGTACCCAAAAGTAACCGAAATTGTATTGCTGGCAGCCAGCAGCGTGTAGTACACATTCCTGCCGCTAGGCGTGTGTCGCGCAACCCATTGCGAGCTCAGTGACCCCAGTTCCGTTGTCCTAGTGCATTCTGTTCATTCGTAGTGACTGTTTTCGCTAACCCTGTTTTGTTCTTGTTTCATTTTTTTTGTCATGGCAAGTTTAAGTGAACAACGTGCAGCTGTGAAATTTTGTTTTTTACTTGGTAAAAATGCTGCAGAAACTATTTTAATTTTGAATACAGCTTACAAAGATGTTGCTATGGGGAAAACTCAGGTCTACGAGTGGTTTGCTCGATTTAAAAATGGCAACATGTCGATTGAAGACAAACCTCGTTCTGGACGTCCATCAACCTCTCGAACGGACGAAAATGTTGAGAAAATTCGTGAACTTGTGCTCGCCGACCATCGACAGACAATTGAGGAACTATCAGAGAGTAGTGGGTTAACATGGAGCTCGGTTCAGCAAATTTTAACAGGAGATTTAGGACTGAAAAGGGTTGCTGCCAAATTTGTTCCTCGACTTCTGACTGACCATCAAAAGGCACATCGAGTTGAAACTTGCCGCCTTCTGAAAGAACATCTCGAAAATGATCCCGATTTTCTGGAAAAGGTAATTACTGGTGATGAGTCATGGTGCTATGGTTATGACCCAGAAACGAAGCAACAGTCAAGCCAATGGAAGTCGCCATCTTCACCTCGTCCAAAAAAATGTCGGCAAGTCAAATCAAACATCAAAACCATGTTGATTTGCTTTTTTGATGCTAAAGGCATTATTCATTCTAAGTTTGTTCCTCCAGGTCAGACTGTCAACCAAACATTTTATTTGGAGATTTTAAGAAGATTGCGCAACAGTGTTCGCCAGAAAAGACCCGATTTGTGGCAGACTGGTTCTTTCACCACGACAACGCACCGGCACACACAACCATCTCAGTTAGGCAGTTTTTAGCCAAAAACGGCATGGTTCCGCTGCTCCGCGCACCTTACTCGCCTGACCTCACTCCATGCGACTTTTTTTTTATTTCCACACATGAAAAGAGGCTTGAAAGGTCAACGATTTGACAGCGTTGAAGAGGTTAAGAAAAAAACGAAGCTCGAGCTTGCAGCCATTTCTAAAGATGACTACAAAAAATGTTTTGATCAATGGAAATACCGTTGGGACAAGTGTATTAGTTGTAATGGAGATTATTTTGAAGGAGATAAGGTCGTATTGTAAAAAATTTGATAATATATAATTTTTATTAAATAATTCCGGTTTTTTTTGGGTACCCCCTCGTATCTCAGTTCTATTAACCACAAAATATTGAACCGGTATGTCTTTAGGATGGGAAAGTACTTTGCTGTGGTTAGCCATGGATGTTTTTTGGCATTTCTTTTACCAATCAGTACAAAAATAAAAACAATTATAATATGAATTTGTTTTGATGTTTTCTAATTAGCTTAAATATATTATTTCTTCCTTTTTTCTTTTAACCCGTTGTTTGGACCCAAAAAATCTCTGGAGTTCACAAAAACCACTATAAATGATCTTTGGAACACTTTATAGGACTTTTTGGAAGGAATTTCGTTTTATTACATTACTTGACTTGCCTAATTTAAATCACATACTACCAGTACCATGGAATTTGGTGTTAGTCCCTTAAATAGATCTTATTATCTGAGACAATCAAAATGCACCAGTGTTGTTATCTCTCTAAAGTTGCACTAACTTATCAAACTACCCTTTTAAATAAACAATTGCTTAGTGTGACAAATCTCAAATTAATAGAAAATTTTTCATAAGATACAGTATTTATGACGAACAAACTTTGTATAAAGAAACCAAGTAGCTTAAAAACTATAAGATAGCATTTCTAACGGAATAGTTATGATACTCAAGAAAATTAGATGAAAACAAATCTAATTTCTATAATTAATTATTTTCTTCTGATCTACTTAAAAATATACTTGTGGTGGATGAATTTTAAATATAGCTTCACACACTTTCATTAATATCCACAAATAGGAGACTGTAACCGATTACATATATCTTATATTCAGTCTTATTTTTTTTTTTTTTTTTTTTTTTGAGAATTATTTCAGTTTTAATACATAATTTAATAACATAGTAAAATCTTCAACTTATTTAATATTTTAGTTATAAGTATATAATGGTTATTCATAATTGAACAGTGTAAAGTAAAAACACACACATATCTCATATCAAACAAAAATTTATGAATAACACAAAAATTATAGACAAATACATGTACAGCCAGCAGACGTGAAGTTTAGCTCAATTATTTAATTATTATGAAACATTTGCATGTGTGTGTGTTTAATGTTGTCTACAGTATCTTCTACACCATAGTGTACTGAAAATTTCACAATAACTTTGGGTCTGGAAACTATAATAATCCTAAGAAACAATTAAAACTGAAAATTGAACACAAAAAACCCTTAAGATTAATAACTTTTCTATATTATTCATAAACCAGTTTTGAAGGAACAACTTTAATTGAATAGGAAATACCTTACTTACTCTTACTCTCATGGCCATGGATACCCTAGGTGGTATTTGGCCTCGCCAACCAGCTGCCTCCATCTCTCCCTGTCTTCACAATCCCCCTGACCCGCTCTCAATTTCCGCAAGTCCTTCTCCACCTGGTCCTTCCAGCGATTTTTGGGTCTACCTCGAGGTCTTCTTCCAACTGGATTGTGTTTCCAAACCTCTTTAATCAATTTATCATCTTCCCTCCTCATTACATGGCCTGCCCACCGAAGTCTCTTGCTCTTTGCTTCTCCTACAACGTCTGGAGATTGAAACATCTCTCTGATTTCTTGGTTGTGACTGATTCTCCATCCATCTCCATCTCTAATAGGTCCGAAAATTTTCCTCAAAATTTTATTCTCGAATGTAACCAATCTCTTTTCTGTCTGTTTATCTATAATCCATGTCTCTGCTCCATAGAGAAGAACTGGTCTTATAACAGTCTTATATATTCTTAATTTTGTTTTGTAAGACAGTAATTTTGATTTTAAAATATTATTTAATGCGTACATGCTACTATTTGCCAAATTTATTCTATTTTGGATTTCTATTATTCTATTATTCCAAAATTCTTATATTCTATTTGGAAATACCTTACCTGTTTCAAATCGCACTGTCATGTGACGGAAAAAATCATCTACAACATCAGCTTCAAACTGTACGGTGATCATAGCAATTTTTCCAACATCCAAAATAATTTTCTCTGGCGTCACAGAAAAAGGCCTGGACATGGAATAATAACATGTAATATATAAATAAGGGTAGTAATGCCTACAAAAAAAAATTAATTTATATATTTTCATATTTTTAGGAGGTCTATACATATTGATATATTATACATCAATTAACAATTTGCACTGACATACAAGATTAGTGCAATTTTTTTACTGTATCAGGTTTACTAATATCTTTGAAGCCATGCATTTTAATTAAATGCAATATGATTCATTTGAACCAGAAGTGCTCCTAAACCCGCAAAAACTGAAATAAGCGCCAGTCACAATTTGGCTTATCCTCTGATAGTCTTAACCATAAACATTCGAATAATATCTAGGCCTACTTGATACATGCTTATTTCCTTTTTAAATCGTCACAATTTCGCTTATCCTCTGATAGTCTTAACCATAAACATTGGAATAATATCTACTTGAAACATGCTTAATTCCTTGTTAAAATTGTCGTAAAACAACAATTATGATAATTAGAGCTCAATCATACTACATTATAAGTGATTTAACTAAAAATACTACGGACTTTGACTTTTTGTATTCCTCCACACTGGCCTAAAATATTTCAAGTGTTACTGAAATCATTGGAGCTATTCTATCAAATATCATAGAATGTTACAGAGAATTCGATTTATTTCAATGACCATTATAGAAACTGTTTCACTCTTGACTTCAGGGCCTTCAAATACTACTATGTACACTTAAAGTGCAATTATTCAAAAATGGATCAGGAGATTGGAATACATTCAAATGACCATCTTATCACTTATCGCAGGAGTGTTTGGTATGCCATTTAAAAAGGATATGGTTAAGGTGTCCCAGGTAAGCCACAGGTAACTGCTAGTAATAATATAAATTGTAATAGTTGTTGATGAAGTTTCTAAATGTTGATAGTATAAAAGTATTATATTAACATATAAACCGATTGAGTTGTTATACCATCAGTGCTGTACAAATTAACTTTTTAAAATATAATGCATTTTCAATTTGATACATATATGTGACAATCACATTTGAATTTTACTTTATTGTTACTGCATCAGAATGAATATTTATAGAGGTATTCATTTCTTTATAACATTCACGCTTTGTAGATTGGAATCGAGCATAAAAACACCTAAATTTTAACTGATATCTCAAACACCTAATCATGATGAAGGAAAATACTAATAATAACTAATAATTTGTCTTCATTGTATATACCGTTATTCCAGTAACAGCTTCAATGGCAGCTTCAGATTCAAAACAGAGAAACAGTGAAAGTCTTGGCACAACTGTTTTAAATGTAAACATATAAAGTTGTTTTAAATGCGGATTGAATTGAAGTGAAATATTTTTTATTCGTATCAGTACATAAAAAGTACATGAATGGTTTCAATCATTTACAGTAAAATAACAAATATATATTCTGAATAAGGATCATACAATAATTGTGTATTGACTAATTAGAATGTTGTTTAAACATTTTATGATGGTAAATAAATAAACGTTTAAATTATGGACAAAAACTTACTTTTCACACATCATGCTGAAGGCAGCAGGCACTTGTCCTATGTTTTTCACATAGAAAGATTTACTACATGGAACTTTAACTAGTGTTTGTTTTAGGTCCACAAAATCAGGAAAATTCACCAAAGGCCGAGGTCCCAAACCTGAAATTATTGTTGAATACTAGTTTTTCAAGTTTATGATCTTTTGAAATTTATTGTGGTGGTAAGAGGCTCTGAGAGAAATAAACAATTGGCAAGAAACAGGAGTCTTTGGTCCAATAACGGTTCTATTTTGTAGTTACATATCACAAGCAATTACATTTCTTTTAGATAGGTTTTATGACATAAGACATAAGATATTTATTGCCGTTGATCATATATACAATGAAATAGGCATTGTCAATACACTTTAAGTATAAAACATACTAATATAGAAACATCATTGAAAACCAGAAAACAGATTTTAGAGACTCAAAAACATTTACCTTACAGTTGTTAAATAAACATATATTTTAAAATTAAAACACATTGATTTAAAACTGAATATTGACATCCATATTTAAAAACTCCTCAATTGAATAAAATTGATTATTTAAAAGCCACAAATATAATTTTCTTTTTAAATTAGTTATGGGAGTAACATGAGCAATTTCTGGAAGCTTGTTAACAAATCTTACACAATTTACCATATGGGATGTTCCAAATTTGGTCAGTCGATGTTGAGGAATGTCAAGCTTATTTTTATTTCTGGTGTTGTGTGTATGAAATTGATTTCTAACGAAAAAGTTTCTGAGGTTAGCTTTAGTGTATAATATAATATGGTAAATGTAGAGATTAATAATGGTGGGTATTTGTAATTGTATAAATAGGCATTTGCAATGATCTAATGGTGCAGCATGACAAATGGTTCTAATAACCCTTTTTTGGATTATTAATAGATCTGAGACTGCTACAGAATGGCCCCATAATATCAAACCATAAGCAATATGTGATTGGAATAACCCAAAATACGCTGTCCTAAGGTACTCAGTAGATATTATAGATCTTAATTTCCAAAACAGAAAAGCAACTCTCGAAAGTTTTTTGCTTAATCCGTTAACATGATCGTTCCAATTCAATTTCGTGTCAATACAAATTCCCAGTAAATTGACAGATTGGTGATCGTTTCGAGAAAGGCTAAGCAATATGTTGTGCGTTTTACTTTCATTGCAGAGAAGTTTATGCAGATGAGGTTTACTGAAAATGAATTATAACAAATCAACTACTCTAGTATGAGACATATCATTGCAAGCCTGCCTTTTTGGCTTTATTACATATTAATAAATTAAAGAGGTCTCATTTAATCATTGCAATATTAAAGTTATTACAAGAAACTAATCTTTTATAGTTAAGTGAAATTTAAACAGGCCGAGTACATTAAACCACAATTTATTTGCCAAAAGCCAGACTTGCAATGATATTTCTCATACTAAAGAACCTTATGAAAATTACTTTGGCTTCTTAGACCAAAACATAATGTTTAGATAAGACAAAAATATTAGGGGATTTAAAGACTTAATTAGTATAAATATTATACATAACATCTCCCAATTTTTTTATGTAAGTTAAATACAGGAAGAACATTAAATTGAAAAATTCTCTCATTTTTTCCAATCCACTGTAGCAACAAAGTTTAGTACCAACATATGGCAGTACTGAATCCTTTAAAAAAACTGCTATATTACATTTTGTATTTGACATTGTTCGGTGATTGATTCTTACATGCAAAAAGTGAAACGCCCATTCACATTCCTGAAAGGCTGAAACGTGTTCGGAGATGCAACAGTATAAGTCTCCAATGTTAAACAACGGGTTCATCATTGAAAGGAGGCTGAAGATCAAATATTGTTGATGAAAGCTGAGTACCAGTCTGGTATCTGCAGTGACTCCATGTAATATTTTAGTGAGATAATGACAACATTCGTGGTGACCTCTGTGTGGGGGCAGATGAGACATATATTTTTCCATCACTATACATTATTTTAATTGTCTATTTAAGCAGGTTTTACTACAAAAGTTTTTACATTTTACACAAGACCACTATCTTCTTTCATCACAACTCCCATTTCCAGAAACATATTTGGATTCATCATCAGGAATCACTGATACATCCTTCCTCACATTTTGTTTAATTGCCATTAAGTTCTCAAATCTTGTTTGTTTGAGGAATGTTTTCAATTTAGGGAAATGTCAAAGATCACTGCTCTCTTAAAGTACAAGAACTTTCTTAAACTTGTATTTCTTGGAACAGCAAACATTTTGGAATAAGGGTTATTTTCCCTTTCAGCTCTTTATATGAAAAAGCAATTGTTTGAAATAAATTTTCAGATTTTGCATTTAACAAAGTAATGTATAGGAGGTACAATATACATACCATTGAACTTTGATCAAACCAGCATTATATGAAAAGATGTACATATCAGATGTCTTAAAAGTTACACTCCCTATTAACTCTCTTATAGATAGATATAAAGTTGTTTACTTTGGAGCATGTTTATATGACCATCTAAGGAGTCTTTTACGTATGAATATTTTTTACCCCACCCACCTCCTAAATGGGGTAGTTTGTAGGTACCTATGTCAAAATTTGTAAATAGGAACTCCTAGCAAGTGATAAATCAATTTAAAGGTATTACAAAAGAAGAATAATAGCAAAAACTAATGTTACCCTATCAAATTTGGTAGCTCATTTCAGTTTTGAATTTTTTTATAAAACCCCCATTAGCTATGAATAATTTTGTAACAAAATAAAAAAGTAATAATCTGAAAATCTCACCTCATTTTCAACAGATGAGATGCTTGAAATGACTACCATGTATACTTCTTGACAAAAATAAAGCCAGATTCAAAACCGCGTCTCACATTTCAAAATATTTCAGGTGTAATGAAGTGGTATACGTTTTTTGAGATGCGGTTGGTTTTGAATTCGGCTTTATTTTTGTCAAGAAGTACATGGCAGTCATTCTGAGGCCTCAGCCCCATGCGAAGACAGTTATGATAATGGTATTTAAACTTATGGTATATATTACTTAGAGTAACATAGACGTCCGGAGCTGAAAGTGTTAAATGTCAAATTAAAAATTATCAATCTAATCCTACAGAAAATTCTGAATCAAAATTATTTAAAAAACTATTACCTTCTCTTAACCATAATGTAAATTATAATGATTGGCTCAATATACTTCAAATAAATATGTAATATTTAAAATAGAATAAGATAAAGTTTTAGTATCAAACAGACAATACACAAACCAAAAGATCCAGAAATCAGTAAAATTTGAAATAATATAGTCTAACAACATTAAAATGTACATATTTTATCATTAACTTACTCTGCATGTATATTATCTATAGTAAAAATTTGAACATTAAACATACTTTCTTGGAAAAAATCACTAATTTTACTGCTGAAAACAATGTTCATCATTTAAGTTAAACTTCACTTTTGACTGCTCACCCAAGATAGGCACTCTGACCGGCTGATTCTCTGTTGCAAGAGAGACGATGTAGCCACAGTCCTGGTCTGACTGGGGAGAGAACTTAACCAGAAAGTGTAGAGAGATGCCGGGAGCCAGTCGGGTACACACCTTGGACAGGTACGTCACAGAGAACAGCTTATTGGGTTTCATATCCAATGAAAGGAATTTGGAGCCCTAGAACAATATTTTGGACTGATGTTAACGGGTGAAAAATTTTAATCATTGAATTTGTTAGCCAATAGTATGATATGACAGGATCGATTGGGCAAGAGAACATCCCTGTCACCAAAATCCTGGAATATATTGTGACTGAACCCTTATAACAACCAAAGTCATCTTGAGGCTTTTGATAAACCTCAAGACGTCACTAGGAGCTGCTGTAAGGTTGAAAAGTAAATTTTTGTTATTTGCAACTTTGAACAAATCAGCATGATTTAGAAATGTCCTGTAAAGGTGAATTCATCTAGTCAGGGTAATCACTTTACAGCTAGCATCGTAAGTAGTATTAGACAGTCCCAGACCATCTTGGAAACAAAAGTGCAGCTGCTGAGAGACCTCACTGCATCTTGACTATCCGATAGAATATAGGTCTTGGCCCCCTTAAATTTTCTTGATAAGTTACAAGGAATCCAGGGCCTTAGAGGACCAGAAATTAGGTCTTTTGACACTCAGAACCCCCTTCATATATCCTTGATCCAACTTTGTTCAAAATCTATGGTACCTTCTCTAAAGAGATCCCACATTGTTACCACAGTTGTCACTATGGTATGACCACTTGAAAAGGATAATCAGAGCAGAATTGTTATGGCAAAGAATCTGGGCAAGATATTAGCATTTGTGAGTTTTTCAAATTATTAATTATACTCATATTCCTAGCCAAGTAGCCCTAGGTTGGTCCCTTGAAGCAATTTTATAGTACTAATGGTGCCTCGCCCTTCATGTAAAGGTGAAGGAGAAAACCCTATACAAGGCTTCTAGAGCTGTTGTAACACATGGCTCCACTAATGCAAAGAGAAGCTAGGCGCTGAATGCCATGGAGTCCAGCCATTGCCATTTTTTGTTCCACCTTCAGTCACCAAACAAAACAGCAATAGGCGATCATTGGGCTAGCAATGGTCTAGTGTAGGGCTGCCCAACCTACGGCCCGCGGGCCGGATTCGGCCCGCGAGTCAGTTTTATGTGGCCCGCCTTGTTGCCAAAACAACCAAATTTGTTTACAAGCATTTGAAATATTAAATAAATACAAATTTTGAGAACCAAGCAGTCCAGCCAATTTCACGTAGAACGAGCCGTATTCATTTGGTGGAGTATGAGTGTTGAAAGAAGTAAAGTAGTTGCAGACAGGTTTCACTGACTACGGTGGTGGCTGCCGGCTGGCGAATAGAGCGCCCGTAAAGCACGGCACAGCGCGCGGTGCGGCAACGTAACCCCTACCCAACTCAAGGTCACCACTCGCCACGTAATTTGTATGTCTTAGTATCCTAGTAGGATTAATTTAAATCAATGTATTCAATTTATTGGTGACTTTTTTATTGTTCCCTCAGAATTAGAGCAAACATCCAAAAGTCTGGGTTTATATTTATTTCTACTAAAAGGACCTAAAAACATTATAAACCTTTACCTAACAACTAATAAATAATAAGAAATTACAATAATCAGGAAACAAGGGCCAAATAACCTTAAAACTCATATTTTGCACAAGATTTCTGGAACAAACCCCGGGCAATACGTTTTGTTTGGGATTGCAAATCCCCTGGGATGTTGGCCCGCCTGGCCATAAAGGGTTTACAATGTGGCTCTTGGGTAAAAACGGTTGGGCACCCCTGGTCTAGTGAAACCAAACAACCATCTTAGACTACATACTGTTGGTGTGGACAGCAACCACTGCACAATGTAGTATCGACTTCAAATTTGCGTTATAGGTTAAATTTTTATCAAGCACCATGTCCAGATATTTAACTTTGCTGAAGAAGCTTACTCTTCATACTCCCTAAGGGCAGAGATTGTAATTAAGATTTCTTTGTTTAGTGATAGGAACAATAGGGGTTTAGGAGGGATCAACATCCACTAATTAGAAAATAATACATTGTTAGGGTTACAAGCTTTAACTAAAATCGGAATCAGCAACTATTTCTAAATGAACAAGAAATGATTATGTGAATTATTTATGCAAATTGAATGTCATTTGATTAATTACTTTTATGTACAGTCATACAAAAACATTTCATATACAGCTCAAAAGCAACAATAGAACTATGATAACAAAATCAAAGATATTAATCTAAAGACCATTATGCATTACTATTTCTTCCTTACACTCCCAAATTATTGTTCACTAGGTGAAACACTCACACCTACTGTGATAGGATGCTAGTTTGACTACAGACTATTTCAGCGTTGGAATTGTTCTTTCTACTCAGTGTGAGGTTTCTTTAATAGATTTATTCACTTCACAATTAAAATAAAGATAATTATAATAGAGATTAACAAAATTATTACTTTAACAATGGTACTTGAAAATACCATGTGAATTTTCAAGGCTTTCTGTATAGGCACTTTCAGTGGACATACTATATGCAAAGGATTTAACTGCAAAAAATGCATATACAGTGAAAAATTTACTAATATCTATATGACTCCACTGTGCTGGCTTGTTCTTGAAAAGTCCAAGCAGCAATCCAAAGGTTTGTGATGAAGAACATAGACAGTTAACATATTTAACAGCTATCATAAAATATGTATAAAAATAAAGATCCAAATAATAATTTAATGATACATTTGTTGCAATCACATATGAAAATTATTTAGACATGTTACAGTTTAAATAAAATAGTACAATTTACTTACTTCTGATGTATTACGAACAGTGAAAGTAGCATTATATTGCTTTCCAGGCGTAAAAGACTGAAAAATAACTACAGGTGGCATAACCTTGAAGTCTTTGTGATCTTCAACAAGAAAGAGTGGGTTGCCCTGCTGCTTCTGCAATGGTTTGACAAGTTGTTCTAGCCTCTCATCTGTGCTTAGAAGCATCTCTCTCAGATAGACACTCGGCTTCAACTATTTATAAGCAAAACAAAATTGTCTTAGAACTTTTTTATCCGATTTGGGGGCTTAACCCATTGGCTTATACATATTTTTACTATCAGCTCAACTGGAGTTATTCTATTAAAAATGCTAAAAACGTAAGAGTTTTGTTATATGTTTATAAAACATTTATTTTTCAAGTTATTTGGTTATATTTTATATGTTTTTGGATTAACATGAAATGGGCTTTAATAATAAATAGATAGTGATATATTTGGTCATAATTTAAAAATAATAATGCTGTAAAAACTAAAAAAGTTTTGGAATTTTTTAAATAAAAAAAAATGTTTGTACTCAAATAATATAAAATAAAATACAACATTGTTGCTTTTATTTTATTTGACATGTATTTCTCTACCTAGTAATACTAGAATATGTGTATGTATATGCACAGTTTGTCAAAATAAATGTTTTTTCTAAATACTGAAAATTCCAAGAATATTGATTTTTTTTCTTGTAGTACACTAATATTGTTATAGTAATATTATTAATTTAAATTTCAATTAATTGTATTATTGCAGTTTTTCTTTAGTGTTACAACAATATTAGTCTAATTTATACTAACATTTGGTTGAAAAAGGAGTTAAAAAAAATTATTTAGATGGCGCTGTACTTGTCACGGAACGGTTCCGTGATACAAGGCCAATGGGTTAAGAATTCTTTTGCGATTCACTTTCCAAAGCGAGTTAAAGACAAGAAGACCAGATGATATCATTGCTTACACATAGTCACTCAAAACACAAAGTGGTGTAAGGGACAAAAAAACAATTTATCAAAAAGATAAAAACAGGATTATGCCCCATTATGAACTTTTTCATGAGCAACACTTCGAGTTGTAGATACATATACATGTGTTTTTTGGTTACACATGTTTTTGTCCCGGTTTTAAATAATGGCATGTAGTTTTTTATTTTAGTTTGTGTTATTTTTTTACTTGTTAGATATTAAAAGCTACTTTTACTTTATAGCACAATTATTTTAGTTTACTTATTTCTATTATGATGCAGGTTAACTGTAAGAAAGGGCCTTGTGTTTCCATATTGACTGTTAAAATAAAAATATGTTCATTTCATTCCATTTTCCCCATTTAAAAAAAGCTTTCAAAGCATTAACTGTGGGAAATCAAGATTAATACAAGTAGTTTGTTTATTTTGCAATAACCCAAGATTTTTTCATACATTTATAAAATAAAAGCTTAAGTTTTTGTAAAAATTGTATAAACTACGAAAGAAATCACTGACAATATTTTAAAATCTGCAAATGCATTCAAAATAATTAAATGTATATTTTCATAATCTCTCTGCCTAAATACAAGAAATAATGTACATATACATAATACTCTGGTAAGGATATATCCTTCAATTTTAATTCCATTTTTAATCTGGTTGGAATCATTCTAAATCTTTATCGCAAGAATCCAGATTGATGCAATAATAAATAAAAATCAAAGGAAAATATGAAAGAAGCTGTTTGACAAACACTGTTTAATCCTTTATCACAGTGAGGTAAAATTAATGTTCAGTTACTATGTAACTTAGTATTAATCCATCAGCCACACTCTGTATATTAATATGAATATACTAAAACTGTACAATTCTTTCACTGTATTTTGAGGAATGCAGTAAAAGATTTGACAATTTTAAAAAACTGAGTAAATTTTAATGTTTTATGGATTTTTTAGTTGTCGTTGAAACGAATAATGCATGCTTAATGTTATACAATACAATATAGTATATAATAAGATGAAAGTTAGGAGTGGAAGATGAACTTTTTTGACCGGGAGAGTTGGAGGTAGCTAATTGATGAGAACAAATGCCATTTTGGATATCCATGGGCATAAAAGTAAGTAATGAAGTAATGCTATTCAAACATTTAGATGGAAAGCTACAGTTAATTTTAAAACACACCTAGGGAAAAATCAACCATATTCGTAATTTTAAGAGTTGTTATTATTAACTTATTACTCAATGTTGTTTTATTTGGATTGCCTTAATTTGTTTGTATGACAGAAACATCCAGTAGATAATCAAAATTTGATACATTAAAAAAATACTTTTCTTATGATAAAAATTTACTACAAGTATTTATAAATAAAGTGCTACATTAACAAACAACAAAACTACATCAAAACATTAAAATAATAAAAATTCCACATTGGCCAGCACCAACATGTCTGATCTGTATTATGTTACCATCTAGGAAGATCAGTGTTAATCATTACAGGGTATCCTTTGATCTTGCAGATAAGTCTGTAAACTGAACACACTCCCATCCGGCACTCAAAATGTTATAGAATATTTTTCTTCTAAACAATACTCCTACACAGAATGTGTTGATATTTTTTGACAATGTAAAGGCTAAAAGTACGTTTATCATAAAAGAAGTTACAAAATTAATTATTTACAGAAACAATTTTAATAAAAGATATATTTAATTACTGGTAAGCTGAAAAATCACTAGTTTTTTACCTGTAGAGAATGAGATTTCAGTGATATGTCACGTAAAAATAATGGAATTAGCTTCATTGTATCATGTCGCTCAATTGATATTCTTCTGGATTTTTTAGAGTTTTGCTGACAAACGATTTCTTCCTGATTCAGCATGGTTTTGTTACGGATTCTGAAATTGTAAATTGAATTCTATTATTTATTACAGAATGGGGAATGAAATTGCATGTTATAGCATTTGATAATTTGATTCCTAAATAGATATTACATTGAAGACGCTTAGAGGAATTTGAAATTTTTTTAATAGTAGTTAAAACAACACGTTTAGAATATAATTTATATTTGGATGAGGCCATTTGAAACCAAATATTTCATCGTCAGGTGGCTTCACAAATAAATATTGGTCACACTTGCACCAAGAGATTTTATATGTTGCAGAATGATTAGGCAATCTACATAAAAACACATGTTCATAAAAAATCAGATTTGAGTATATTAGAGCAGCAAGATCCTGCACAATATGCTTCCTCTTAATCGTACAGCACCCGATAACATAAAAAGAATGAAGGGTTGGCTCTATAAGTAAAATTAATTACTACTGTGTTATTTACATTCAAAGGAATGTGGTTGTTTTCAGCCCACATTACAACAAAATATTGGCAGAGCTGAACACCACTTCAGCAAGGAGAAGAGATATATTAATACTATTAATATAAATCTGGATATCTCAGTTCAGGGTAGGTTTTAGAATACTGATAAACAATAAAAAACACAAGACCCAATTTCGAACCTTGATGTGATCCTGATTTGAAAAAGACTTTCAGAATAGACTTGACTAAATAAAAATAAAATTCAGAAACTTTCACTAAAAGATGTGATAGGAGAACTTGTTGAACACATTTTGGAAGTCAAGGTGTATAGAATTAACTTGATCTTGAACCTCAACCACAAAACTAACCACTGCAAAAATCAATTACAAGTTTGTGGCTTCTCATGAAGACGTGTTGGTGTTAAGTTATACCATGGCAACCTCTCATATAAGTAACAAATGTGTAATATAACATTTTCAAATATATTTTGTATGCCTAAAATTAAAATTTGTCAAAATTACAGAGTGTGAAGACTCTTTTTTTGAATTGACAAGGTATTTTTAAATGGAAAGAAACATATAAATGGATAATTTTTCAGTTATGTTCTCTATGTTGGGTTTTCAACCTGGGCAGTTCTTCCTTATCACAATGGAATATGAAGTAGTTTTCAGAGCCTGATTCCAGGTCAAAATCAGTCTAACTTATCCAAGGGCAATCGGATTTCAGTAGTACCATCCACTAATAATAATAATAAATATTGTATTTTGCAACATTTACATTTATGTTTACATATAAATGAAAAACTTAGGAAGTCACTGACCAAAAACAAGTAGCTGGTCAGTGTAACAGATAAACAATACACAAATAAACAGTTTATAGCTAGCTCTTACATAAAAAAACTAAAAGGTCAACAGACTGCTTTCCGCAGCATCTGCACAAAACTACGACCAAAATAAATATGTTTAGCAGACGTTTATACAATATAGAGTGACTAGGAACTAATTAGACAATGTAAAGAATAAAAAGCTGTTTTCAAAAAACAATACAAATACACAATCTTATGTACTAAAATCATAAATAATTTTTTTTAATGTATAAACAAATGTATTTGAATAATTAAAAACTAAATTAATGTATTACATAACATTACTTACAAATATCAGAGAAATCACATACATACACTTACATGCATACGACAGAACATCCACACTCTAAAACATACATTCACACGTACACACTACTATAATTATGATAGTTTTCCACAATCAGGTCAAAAGTTATGTAATAATGTTGTAAATAACGTAATAAGTGGTTGCATAAAACTTAAATTAATACACTCGTTAAAAAAGCAATATCAGGTTTTGTAAATAGCCAGGATTTTAGTGAGGAGCAGAATTGCTGCAAATTATTCATTTAGTGTGCAAATTTTGCTAAAATATTTGATTGTATTTCACCACCATAAAAAACAAGCATTTAATGTTTCTCAACAAGCAATTTCAAAACCTGATTGCTGGTCGAAATTAACCATTTTATTCAGAGTAAATGGATTTCAGTAGTATTATCAATGTCACTAACAATTCCTGAAGATCTTCAGGAAAACTGCTTCATTTCTAGCAATGGCTTTGCTTTGGGCAGAATCTCTTCAAATCAATATATTAAAAAATCAAAAAGATCAGCTTGGGAGAATAGAACAGACCGTTTCAGTTCATTTCATTTCATTTATTTATTTCATTTATTTATTTCATTTATTTATTTCCACGGCAATCGCCACTTTTACAATACCATTACATAGTAAAATAACATAACAATATAGAATAAGAGTGCAACAAGCGAATACAACAACTGATACAATTTGATAACAATAACTTGATAACGACTAAATCAATAGATAACAATAATTCAATAACAACAACAGGTAACCATTTGACAATATAACAAGAAAAGTTTGGAGATTTAAGATGCACAGAGAGTCAAGCAAAACAGGGTTGATTAAACAAGATCAACAAGAACAGGTACATGAAATAATCAATAAACTATAAATACAACAACAATATCGAACAATTTAAATGCAAAGACTATAATATATAACAAAGTACTACTAAAAAAAGGCGAGTAAAAACAGAAAAAAAAGGTATAGTTGAAACAGAATTATAGAGTGCCATATACTAATTTGATGATTTCTTCTCGAAATCATCAGGGCTGGTTGCGAAGAAGTCAACAAGATGTCCCATCTCATTTCCGCTGCGTAGAAGTCGAGGTATCGTACTCTGTTGTTGGTAGGTCGTTGAATAGTACAGTCTTGCAAAGGTGTCTCGCAGTCTCGTATGCCCAGGAACATGGAAGTAGATAAGATAAGTAAGTTCACTTACTAAGGTTCAGATTAGTATTTTTTTAGTGAATCTTTTTACATTTGATTACATTTTCCTGAACTCCTTACCAAAGGACTTTGAGGATCTTAGTCATTATTTGAATTTACATTCTGAATGGCCAGAAGATGATTAGAAACTGAATTTGTAGAAGCATCAAAATACACAGAAAGACCATTAAGTTTTTAGCCCGAGAAGATCCAATTTTGTTCCATAGACTTGAGTCTTATCATTCCTTGTATATCGCTTCTCTTTCATGCCTGTGAATATTGATATACAAACTCACCACTCAACCAAGAGGAGGTATAGAAAATACATTTTGTAGCCTGAACTATCCGGAGGTTTATTGTCTTATTCAGATATGGAAATAACCAGAAAAAGACAACATTCAGAATCTAATATTCTGAGCCAGTAAAAAGAGGAGTAGCCCCTAAGATCATTGGAGATCAAAGGTGAAGTATGACCTCAATAGTAAGAATATGAGATAGTGGATGATTTCATTTTAACTTCAAATAAGAATACTCTCATGTAACAAATCTTGTTTTGATGACAATAGGTTAAAAAATATACTTACATTTTTATAACAGTTTAAATAAAAAAAATTACAAAACTTAACATATTGTAATAAAAATGTTTAAAAAGGTATGAATAATATATACAAGAGCTTATCTTTAAAGAAAACAACTGTTTTGCCTTTATTGTCCAAATTTACATGAACTTCATAACAACAGATCTATATCACAGCATGGTCTAGGAACTTCACACAGCTATAAGCTTCTATAGGATCCGATCATCCCACAGTACACAGGCAACAACTACCAAAACAGAATTTTGTTTTAATTTCCTAAATAAAATCTTACATCACCTAATAAATAAGTGTTAATAAGTGCAAATTAAACTGTTAATAAAACTAATGTATTATCTTTCCAAGAACATTCCATTTATTAGTCCTTTCAATAAGTTTAAATTACAATATCCTTTTGTTATGTTTAATAACAGAGTTCGTTCTTTTGGGGCATATTTATTTTAAAGTGCATGTAAACTAAAAAGTACATTCATAATAGAGCTGTTATTTTTTCCCCCTTACATAAGACACCAGAGACAAATTTTCCATGTTCTGTTCCATTTTTTAATTTCCTAAACTGAATTTGTCACAAAATTCCTGATTTAAAATTCAATATTGGTCTATAGATAAATATAATGTTTTTATTAATTATAAAACTCGCTAAAGATGTGACGAATCCTTTGTAACTGTTCCGCTATTGGCAGATAATTCATGGCGAGTCTCTTGAACTAGGTTTTTTAATACCATATTTATTTGCATGTGAATACAGTTTATGATGTAATCTATTTACCATTTCACTCAGAAAAATATGCTCAGTATTGTGATGTAAGATACTGGAGGTTTTCATACCAAATATTTTAATATAAAATTATAAACTTTAGTACAAAATCAAAATCAATCATCGCGGGAGCACCAATGACGAATATTTTATTAATAATGCTATTTTCTGTCGGCTCTATTTTCAAAGTTGAGTATTTTTTATGAAATTCAATTATGTTGTTTGAAATCTCTTCTGCTACAATCTAGTTATATGTTTTAGGCTGATGCTGCTTTGTCATCCGAGCTACAGATTTTATTGTATGGCATACTTTGGGAGTTTCCATTTTCAAAACTATTAAACAAATCTTTCAATTTGTCACTGTTGATGGGAACCAATAATATTTTCTATTTAAGTCATTGTGTTAAGAAAAACTAGAAGAAATTCTACAATATAAAATTGGTTTAGTGTTTGTCTGATATTCTTTATGCAATGTATGTAAGTTGTATAGTTTGTAATGTACAATTTGATGTAAAAAAAGTGAGCTGGGAGCAGACATTACAAACAATTTATGTAAATGCATACATTTTTTAATCCCTATAAATTTATTTAACTATTTATTATGTATTCGTTAAATTTAAAATTTGTTTCGTTGAAGTTTTATTGTAATTTTTTCCTATAAAATTCAACATTCTAATTCAGCAGTAAAAATAAAATAAAAATAATGAATTATTCATTAAAACCATCGTGATTCATGTGAACCAATTAATGTCTAACTGCAATGTATAAATAATTATGATGATTGTAATTGAAGTTTTCAGTTCAAGAAAATGGACACTTTTTTCTAATTTGGTACACTTTAATAATTTTGAAATGTTATGTTTACTATACAAAACACCATAAATTTTATTTTTGATTGTTATAACTATAAGTTTTTGCTACCTTTTATGTATAATAAATTTTACATACATTTTTTATTATAGTTTTCAAAGGGGTAAGATTGTAATTTTAGTTAAATGGAAAACATTTTTATATAAACGTAAGAACTATGTTGAAGATGGAGCTTATATTGGCTATTGTTAATTTATTCACTACATTGAGAACACCAACAAATACTAATAACTTTATTTTTGTGAGGCCTTTTGATAGCAAGGCTATCTTCATCAGACACATCACCAAAAACATAAGAAGTGTGCCTAAACAATTACAAAAGCTTATAATTATGATATAAATTATAAGAGCGTTTCTTTCTGAATAAAACAAAATGCTAAGTATGACTATAGATTTTATGAATTTTTTAAATGTACTGTGCAAAGATGCCAAAAGCCTTGCAGTATATAAATTCAACATTTCTCAGCTCTAGGGATAGTGTCAAAACCTTAAAATTTTCATTTTGTAGGTGTAAGTTTTCATGTTATACATTACACACCCTAGCTATGGTAATTATGTATAATATGTAATAAGTCAATAACTTACACTTAATTTGAGTTTGTTTCAAACATATTTCAGAGAAAATTGAAATATAAACACACCAAAATTATATTTTGTTGTTCAGGGTTTATATAACTCACAAGTACCTCATTTTGTATCAGCTGAAAAAAGGGATTATGATTCTGATTTTAAATTGAACAAATAAACAGAGCCAAAAATCCTTACAATTTTGTAAAGCTTGTCTTGAATCATGGCAGCAGCTGATTACTGATGTTGTAGATCATAGAGTAAACACATTTATATATGAAGCAAAATTAATAAATATTTTTACATAAAACTGGAGACAACATCTATAGCTATTTTTACTGCTAACTTAACAAGGACCTTATATATAATTTCTACAATACATATGATTTATTTTATTTTATAGTGAAATAAATACCACAATTATATAGGTAATAATGCAACAAGAAGTTATTATAGTGTCAATTTATATAGTATTACACAATCAACAACTTTTAACAGAAAATACTAACAAAACTTATATTTGGTTTATTTCAAGATTATGCAGTATGTAAACGGAAATTTTCTAAAATGTTTATGGTGAAAGCTTTGATTATATAACAAAGGGAAGATGTTGCATTCAATGTTAAAATCTGTTGTTACTTAAAACATGGTGGTTTGTTTATTGTTTATTATTGAAAATAGATGGTTTTGATTGATACCGGGACTTCAGACATTTGTCACTGATAAATACAGTAGATAGGTTTGGCAACAAGTTGAAGATAATCAAACGGATTCTTGCATGTACCACCTAGCAACTAAAAAATTCCCAAACTAATTTAAACTTAACAGTTAACCTTATTAAACTTCAAACAAAAGACAATCTTCTCAGCAGATTTTATAGTTCCAAGTTTCCAAGACCTAACCTAAGGTTAGGTAGAGATACTTTTCTTCTTCTTAGGCTTAGTAGCAATCACATGAAGCATCGTAGTTCTCTTTCAATTATATTTCTATCATACAATGACATAAATTTTCAAACTTGAGTATAATTGTACAAATATTCAAATGATAAACACAATTGTAAACAACAAAGACAACAATGAATGTTGATTTCATGTTGTTATGTAAAAAAATATGATTGGGTCTTCAATATATTTCTACGATCATTGGTGACAATACCTGCACAAGATTCTTTCAGACGGGACTGAAGTAGCATGTAAACCGTTATTTTTTCTGAAGTTCATAAATCATAGGAATGGCATGTTTGCTAAAGGTACAAAAAGGTAAAGAATTTTCTCACTTTTTTTGGCAGTATAATTCCAAATAACCGAGAAACAATGGGTTACATGAAGGAAGTAAGACAGTGTAGACTTGTCTCTTAGAAATAACCAACGCAGATGAACTATTCAAATACTTATATTCGAATACATGCTCGAATAAAAGAGTGCTTTTCGATACACCATAATCGATTCTGTAAAATATTCGATTCTCCCACTAGCAGCTGACCTGTACGTTTTTTTGTACGTGGATCTTATCAAACAGAATAAGAGGGAAGTCGATACAGTGCAAAGTCGATAGCACTGATAGTGTTACCGTTACTGAGGATTTGAATCTGCGCTCTCTGTAACTGAGATCCAAAGTCCGACCTCTTAATACAGGAAGAAATGAGAGAGGTCAGTTGTTACACCCTGATTAACAACTCTGTAATTAGCACAGTCGAGCCACCCCAGGCCTAATTGTACTAAGGGATAACATAATATCACGCTAATTATCATCGTAAAAGAACACTGGCAGGCTCGTTTACAAGCACGTGATTGCAAGCAATCAGTTATAAAAGAGAAGGAAATAGAAACGAGGACGTTCCTTACGAATGAGGAATTAAAGCTTTGGGTGCATTTTTTAAATCGCCAACATTTGCAGAGAAGGATGTGTTGTCAAAAATGTGACGTTGACGTGAACTCACCGGACAGATGCAGAAGTAAATTAATTATTTTAGGTTATATTTTAAACGTTTTAATACAATTATAAGAATGTGAACTATCCTTTTACCTTTACTCGTACACGTCGATGCATCACGGGTTAAATAAGAACAATATTGTTTTATTCAATAGTTTTGTATAAATCTGAGGTGTATTTTATTCATATGGAGCGCTGCTTTAAAAAGGTTTCTAATCTTTAGCACAATTTCAAAACACTTTATTTGAAAAATATTATTGTATATTTTAAGGGCTAAAGGTACTATAATTTAAACGTGAAGTTCTCTTTGCATCCTTAAATTAATACGATTCCCCATCTCTGCTTACATCACTTTTTAAATCAGAATTGTTATCGTTTCTTACAGAGAAAAACCATCAGCTTACTTGCACGGATAACACACGAAACATCAAAAATACATATGTCGTTCTATTTAATCTTATTTCCACTGATAATACTGGATCCCTATGAACCTTTAGAGGAACTATTTTGTAAGAAATATTTAATAAATTATTCATTTAACACCGGAAACAAGTCCGATCAAATTTAAAGGACCTAATTGCATTAAAGGTAGACTACAAATTAGGTGTGAAATAGTTTTGATGCATACCTGCTGTGTATAAGCGATAAGTAGATTTAAATCTACTTTTTCTAGATTTTTATTATGCGCCCTCTTGCAATTTCAAAAATCTCACCCTCTCTTGTGACGATTGTTTGGAATACACCTTTTCATGAATTTCGTTGCAGCAATGTCAATTTTATTTTACCACTGTGATCATGACTTGATGATGGAATTCAAACGATCTTAATTTTAAATAACAATTGAACAAGATAACTAAACCGATGTACATGTAGACAGTAGAGTAGCTCACTCAAACGTAGTTACCACGATCTTAACACTGTTTTCTGTTCTTTAAGTTACGCGTTTCTGTATGTTGCTACAGCTCATCGCAACTATGCATTTTGATTATAACAACAATTTTCCATTTTCAAAAACGGTACCCCCGAATACACTTTGACAAATCGTTCGTAAGAAAAAAAAACAATTCTGGTATCTGTGGCTTTTCGAAGTTGCTATTCTATAAGGTCGTAGAAACAATGTGATACTCCTATCATCTGCAATTTACTCTGTATGTTGTATTTTCTACATCGTGGTCAGTTGAGATAATGTACTACTAATTTAAAGTTTCAAATAGATTTAGGGAATAGTACATTGGCTTTTCACGTGTAGTGTATGTTTTTTGTCGGATTGATTTGAAAAGACTTCTTCATAAAAGGCTACTCCTATCCTTCAATTTGGAATACTTATTGATTAAGAATTTAAATAAAGGTTTGAAGAGAAATAAAATACCATATTAGTTTCATTATGTGAACAACAATTAAGGATATGAAGTGACCAAAATACTGTATCTTAGTAAATAATTCCCAAAATAAAAAGTCAATTTAACCTTGCAGTCCTGTGCTTATGTAATCATTCTGTTTTTCTACTCCTCTGTCCCAGTATCCAAGCCGTCATCATTTATTAGTCAACTCCTAATATATTGTGATGTGTCATGGCGTTTCACTCCTCTGTCCTGGTATAGTGGCCACTGCCATTTTGCTTAAATGCTCCTCTGGCCTGGATATCAGGGCTGATTGTAAACTAAATAATAAACAAATAACCACTATTTTGGTTTGCTCAGCCCTACCAAGGGGGGGGGGTAAGCCCACTTGATCACTTGGCAAGCCCACCAAGTAGAGTATTAAGTTCTTTGTAGTTAGTGATGCTATATGTGACTACGTTTGTGCCTTAGAACCCTACATGGGGTCACAGTATACAGCCCAACTTGCCCTCCAATTTTAAATGTTCTACAAGAAAGGCCAATTCACTTTTTATCGTATCTCTAACGATTAAGCCACAAAACGCCCTCAAAGTCAAAAGTTTGGTTAAATCCGAAAAATTCGATAAGATAGGTCTACTTTAAACTCCCAAATCCCAAATCTAATACTCGGACTTAACCTGTCCCCGAATTCTGATTATCTCCGAATTTAGCCAACATCCAACACCCCAGTTAGGGGCCCCCAGCGAGTCGAAGGTGAGTTTGTTAGTATAATGCCCTATTACTCAGATAGAAATATAATGCTGTCGGTGATTTAAAAAATCACCAAAAATTGGAATCCATTTCCTATGTATTAGCTTAGGTTTAGGTTTGAGCAAATTGTTGTTAATGTTTAAACCTTGTCAGTACGCTGTACAAATGTAGTAAAAGCATCACTAGAATTAAAAAACGTAACGACGGCCACTCTCATCAGAATTAGGTGTGGTTCTACAAACAAACAAACCGTTTACAACTTTACTGCAACCCTTATCCACGATACGTACATTTATTCTATCAGTTTGTAAAGATTTTGTAAAGCAGCTCTTAATTCATATGTACAAAAATGTACAATTAATTATATTTCTTGTCTCTTATACACGACACACGATATGGTAAAAATGTTCAAATAGTACATGTCTATTATATAGTACTGTTAATTTATATTCATGTGCATTGCCTAAATATTGTTTAAGAACCTACGTGTACAGTACCTGCCTCATAATATATTTGAATCATATTCCATAGCTAAAGAGTCATCCAAAAGTCAATGGCGCCTCTTTCATTTCCAGAAGGCTTTGTTTTCTGACCTTGGCTATGTCCCCATTCTTCCATGAGTCAATCACCGGCCTCAATTCAGCTTCCATTCTCTCTTCCCACCATCTGCTTCTTTCAGACAGCATGAAACAACCCCCACGATCGGAAGATCATACGGATACAGCGTAATAGGCACCATCCCTAATAAACCGGTTGTATACTGTCCTAGTATAGTGCTGAAAACTCTAAAGGTTTATTGCACCCTTAAAAAACCAATTAATAATGAGGAGCCCACACTTTTCCCTCAACAGTACCACCAAACTTTTTAAGTTAATTAACATTCTTTTAAGGCTTTTTAGTATTATATGCTTTAAGCTGTTAACATGTTAAATCTTACAAAATCAAAATTTTGAACAGATATGGAAAGCTTATGATGAAAAATATAAAAGGTTCCAAGGTCCAAAATGCAGCTGCTGACGCATACCTAGTCTCGTTTTATTTCAACTTTAGAAAATCAATTAATAATGAGGAGCCCACACTTTGCCCTCAACAGTACGACCAACCTATTTCGTTAATCAATAACTTTCTTTCAAAGCTTTTTTTGTTTATAAGCTTAAAGTTGTTAAAATGTTAAATCTTACAAAATCAATATTTTTAACAGAAATAGGAAGCTTATGATGCAAAATATAGAATGTTCCAAAGTATAAAATACAGCTGTTGACGCATACCTAGTCGTTTTATTGCAGCCTTAGAAAATCAATTAGTAATGAGGAGCCCACACTTTACCCTGAACAATACCACCAACCTTTTTTTAAGTTAATTAAAAAATTACTTTTAAAAGCTTTTAGTACTATAAGCTTAAAGTGGTTAAAATTTAAAAATCTTTCCAGTTAATAATAATTACCAAATCAAAATTAACTGTCAACAAAAATGGAAAGCTTTTGATGCAACATGTAAAATGTTCCAAAGCATAAAATACAGCTGTTGACGCAAACCTAGTATCGGAATTCCAGTTTTTACTTATTTTGATCACGCTACTATTGTATACTTATTACTAAATGATGGGGGAATGAAATAAAAACAAGCATAATGTTTGAATTATATACGAGTAAATCATTTAGAAATATATAATTTGCGAAATCCAAAAACAATCAAACACCAATATAGTAGGTTTACAAATTTTCCTGCTGCACCGTCTGATGAATATCAGAACAAAGCATATCCACCACGTCATTGCCGGGTAAGAGTGATATAATTTGTGAATTCTTATTACACAGACTGTCAGCGTATCTGTACGTGGCTCCTCTGTCGATTCCAAAGTTGGAAAACATTTCGTTCATGGATGGCTTTATCGTGTTGAAATATGAATATTCAATGGCATTTCTTAAACCTGGAATCCCGGAGACCTCATCTATTCCACCCGACTGTAGGCAGTTAGGACACAGTCTGGAAACCATTTGTAGCAAGCCGTTCCCTTGATTCCCAGTTGGAGCACTCCAGGTGTTGTAGGAGGGGTTGCCAGGATAACCCTGCGTACAAAACAGGAAGTTGTTATAATGAAGTACTAAAATAACAATGATTGATCCAATATATATTTTATGTTTTGATCTACTTGATTTTTGCTGTTCCATAGACACGGCTCACTGTTTTGTGAAATGTGAACTAAAGTTAAGGCATAACTGGAAATGGAAATTAAAATGTAAGGTTCTGGTTTCGAGCATAATAAACAGTTATTGGCATATACCAAACGCAAGAACCATTTTTCCTTCTGAAATATTGTAAATGAAACGTTATTCTTTGGTAATCGCTGACTTGAGAATGCAACAATGATTTGGCTTTTTTGTTTTAAAAGGTTTGTAATAATCCAAATTAGGTTTTTGTAGAAAGACAGATTAGAAGTTATGGAAAATGGGAATATTACTTACTAGCTGAATAACCGTACTTTACTACGGGATTAAAAAATAATCTTGTTTCACTTAGTTTGTTATGTCCCAAATATTACTGTGTATCGGATACTGTAATAAATGATTTAATAATGAGTATTGCAAGTTTTTCGTCTAAAACATTCACTCAATAATGGCGTAGCGTTTGCCGAATCACCAGGCTGTCAGGAGAGCATATTCTAGAGCAGGCCACTTGCAGCTGACCGTGGGAAAAATACGGGATTCTTAAATCTATTGTTGCTATTTTTTAACGAGACCTTCACCGTCATAGAAAAACAGAGTTTGACTGGGAACTGTTGGTTTTTTTTAATTGAAAAGGATAATATGGAGGACTCATATCTACCTACCTGCCCGTCTGTTTGTGAGATAACTCTTGATAGAAAGGTCCAAGAGATTTAAAATCTGGTAAAGTCCAAGAAAATACTCTTTTGGTTTTGGGGTGAAAATGTCAAATGACAGTCCGTCCATCTGTCTATCTGTCCCTCTGCCCGTCTATACGATAACTCTTGATAGAAATTGAAACTTGATACATTGGTTCTTCACGGTTCAAGGTAGAACCTTATTTGTTTTTGGATAAAAAATACATTCAAACATTCTTTCCCCCCCGGAATGTACATTCCAGTATGTACATTGCGGCTCCTTGAAAGAGTTGTTCACAGGATTCTAGTTCTTAATATGGATTTAAGTACAAATAACTGCTTAACTAGGTCACGGCAATTATTCATAACTGTATAAGCTAGTATTCACATCATTGCAAACTTGGGTTCGGCGAATAAACTGTTCTTGAATGCACTTAGACCTGACATATGTTGTTTAAACTTTGCATAAGTGTAGAGGATTTATTCCTTGATATGACACCAGTATTCAAGTTGGTTCTTCAGATCTCTTTATATGATTAGTAATACATAATAAGCTAAATGGCTAGAATTTTAGTGGTATGTCTCACAATATAGTAAAAAAAAAAATACTGGAATATATTATTAGGATTTACCTGATAACCCCAGTAGGGCTGTGTTTCCACATATCCCGAAGCAGTAGCGATTATCGATATTGCCAAAGATACAACAATCCACATGTTTGAATAGTTTTTCTGAAATAAAAACACATGAGAGCATTTAACATACAGCAAATTACACTACCACTGACACTAATTTCGGCAATGGTTTTCCCAAATATACAAAAAATATCCTGTGTCTATATCGTTTCTGTGTGTTTTGCAAAATTGTGATCTTGAATGTCTCAGGTGTGCCAACGTAAAACCCCAATCGGACAAATGCCTACCATTAATCATTTCTCAAACACAAATTACTTTTTTGTGTCAATCACTGTGAAAAACCCGTTTGAATCGGCAATATTCACACCTTTCGAGGTAATCGGTCAAAGCGGGGATCATCCTATTTACCGATCTAGTCGCTCCAATAAAAAAAGCAAAAAGCATTTGCCATCTTATTTGTCTTCCTCCTTGCTGACTGGTATTTTTTAAACAACAGGCCCATGAATTAAAATCTGTTATTTAAAACAAAAACACACAAAGAATAGACATAACGTAGTCTAAGGTGGGAAGGGTAGATTTAATGTGAATGTTGAGTTAAGCTCCATTAAAACTTCCTCCTAGGTATCACGGACTTGACCCCTGGAATTTGGAGTCTCAATAGATCCAAAAAATGGCGGTCTCAAAGAAGCCCAAAATTAGCTCTTTTTGGATCTCTTGAGACAAACATGACTCCAAATTCCAGGAGTCAGTGACACCTTCAGATTCCATACGTTACACTAGGAGGAAGTTTTATTGGAACTTAACTCAGCTATAACAACTTATTAAATTTTTTAAATCTTAAGTTATGACAAAGTTGTCTGACATAATAAATTTAGGATGATTCCATTTTGAAGAATGGTAAGCAGATATATTTCTTTTTAAGAAACTCGGGTAAATCTCTCATATAGGTCTGCTGTGTTTTTGCAGATTTACAGTATTATAATGGTGATACACTGTAAATACTTAGATATAAATTACTTTAAGCAAATTTGTTCAACATTATTTCCTGATAAATTTATAAATAGCATAATATTCACCATATTTACTTTCAGATATAGAATATTTTGATCACATTTCCAGCTATTACTAAATATTACGTTTCGGTCAAAAGGTTTGGTTTTCTAATTGCATGCAATCAAATTTAACATTGTAACCCGTAACTAGAAATAGTGTTATTGCTTATAAAAAACGGTCACTCACACAACTTAAAACTGTATGCTGTGGTGCTACTCGCTATTTCAGTAGACACTACAACTTTGGAGCCAAATGTTTGCAAGAATCCTCTGCTAAATCCATCTGGGCATAAACTACGAAACTTTAAAACACATGTTTAAACCTTTCAAGATTTATTGAATTTTAGTCGGTTGGTATAACAGTTTTTAATACATACAGATTTAAAACTGATAAGCGTATTTTGCATTTTCATCTAAAATAGTCTCTCGAAAGGTGACGAAAATTGTATAAAATTATCCTATAAGTATTATTGACATTAGGCCTTACCTATGATATGTGCTTTATAGGTCCATTAGTAAAAGATTGAGTAAATCATACAAACTATATAATTTTAACACGTCTGGATGATAAAGAAAGTTGTAAAAAGAAATTGATTTTGTCTCACAATTATTAACAAATAATCTATATTATCCTTGATTAAGATACTTGTAATTATATAACTTAATTTCAATGATTAAACGAAGATGTTTTGTACGGTAGCCTGTGAAATATGCAGAATAAATATTAAACGGACTACTAAAAGACTAAAATTATTTTCCTTTATATATATATTTTTAGACGCATGTTTGTCTTACGTTGTTTTGGGTTCGTCGACATAGTTTTATATATAATTTTAGGAACATTTAAAATCGTCTAGCTGGTTTTCGCATTACAGTACATCCCGCAAAACCAATAAACAAGAAAAAAAATTAAATGAATTCAAATTATTGTTATCAAACGCTCACAAAGCAGAATGTACGTCAATGCTATAACTTAATGAAATATTTTATTGAAAATAATTATTATATTGAAGACTCGTGAAGTAATTGGAAAAAGTTTAAACTGTTAGTCAGTAAAAAAAATAAAAAATTTAAAATATTATTTTTTGGCTAAAATAAAATAATAGTTTA